>NW_027004861.1:0-4581 GCF_036934945.1 Oncorhynchus masou masou
CAAATATCTGATCGTCTTACCCCGGCAACAGTTCCCGTCCCAGTACCTCAGATTCACGTACCCATGGCAGTTAACCCCCTGGCTGAACCTCGTCTTCCACCTCCCCAACGGTTCTCAGGTGATCCAAGTGCTTGTAAAGGGTTTCTCACCCAATGTTCTCTCTCCTTTGAGCTACAACCCTCGTCGTTTCCCACCGACCGGTCTAAGATCGCTTATATCATCACCCTGCTGTCGGAAAAAGCCCTGGCCTGGGCTACTGCTGTGTGGGATGCCCATAGTTCCTGCTGTGCCAGCTACTCTGCCTTTGCTGAGGAATTCAAACGAGTGTTTCAAGGCCCAAGCAGTGGTTCTGACTCAGCCAAACAGCTCCTGACTCTCCACCAAGGTTGGGCGCAGCGTGACGGACTATGCCATCCAGTTCCGCACGGTGGCAGCAGCAAGTGGCTGGAACAACAGGCGCTCACGGTGTGCTTTCTGAAAGGCCTTTCCGACACTATCCAAGATGAACTGGCCACTCGGGAACCACCCGGACAATCTCGAGTCCCTGATCAAGTTGGCCTCACGCATTGACCAGCGTCTGAGAGAGAGAACTCAACCGTAGACCTCTAGCCCCTATCAGTCCCAGCTCCGAGTCCCCACCTTTATCCTCGCTGGCTCCATCGGAACCCATGCAGATTGGACGCATCTCCCAGGCTGAGAGAGACCGCCGGATGAGGGAGCGACGCTGTCTATATTGCGGCAAACCGGGCCATTTCCGTTCCACGTGTCCCGGGCTCCAGGAAACGCTCTGTCCCGATACAGACCGGGGGAACTGTAACGGGAAACATAACCTCCTCCCATCCGTCCAACTCCCGTCTGCTCATTCCAGTCACCCTCTCCTGGGACAACCACAAGCTTCACCTTCAAGCCTTGGTAGACTCTGGAGCCGCAGGTAACTTCATGGATGGTGTCTGGGCGAAGGAGAATGGCGTTCCCTCTGAACCTCTAAGTGAACCCATGAGGGTCACTACATTGGATGGAAGCCCTTTGGGATCTGGACTTGTCACTCATGTCACTACCTCCTTGCGACTTTCAGTTTCACAACACCAGGAATTGATGAACTTTCATTTGATCTCCTGTTCCGAGTTCCCTCTCGTCCTTGGATACCCCTGGCTTCACAGCCATAACCCTCACATCGACTGGTCTGTGGGCACTATCAAGCAGTGGGGTCCTACGTGCCAAGCTACTTGTATTTTCCAGAATTCCCCGAGTTCTACTCCCGAGTCTTTAGAATCCATCGACCTGACCCGAGTTCCCGAGTGTTACCATGACCTCAAACTGGTGTTTAGCAAACAGAGGGCCACCATGCTACCACCCCATAGACCTTACGATTGCCCCATCGACCTGTTTCCGGGCACTTGCCCCCAGGGGGTCGGATCTTTTCCCTATCTCCACCCGAACGAGCTGCTATGGATACCTACATCAAGGACGCTCTGGAAGCAGGCCTCATGCGTCCATCCACCTCCCCGAGCGGGAGCAGGGTTTTTCTTTGTGGCCAAGAAAGACGGTGGATTACGTCCTTGCATCGACTACCGGGGACTCAATGCCATAACCGTCCGTAACCGTTACCCGCTACCCCTTATGGCCACAGCCTTCGAGCTGCTCCAGGAAGCAGTTGTTTTCACTAAGCTTGACCTGCGGAACGCATACCATCTTGTGCGGATCAGACCTGGTGACGAGTGGAAGACCGCTTTCAACACGCCTACTGGTCACTATGAATACTTGGTGATGCCCTTCGGCCTGACCAACGCCCCAGCGGTGTTCCAAGCGCTCATAAACGATGTGCTTAGGGATATGCTTAACATATTTGTGTTCGTTTACTTGGATGACATCCTCATCTTTTCGAGCTCCCTTCAAGAACACACTAAGCATGTCAGACAAGTACTCAAACGCCTCCTGGACAGCCATCTGTACGTTAAGCCGGAAAAATGTGAATTCCATTCATCCCGAGTACAATTCCTGGGATTTGTAGTGGAACCCGGTCGAGTCCAAATGGACCCCAGGAAGGTAGGGGCGGTAGCGGATTGGCCCACCCCCAAATCCGTTAAGGAAGTTCAGCGTTTCCTGGGCTTCACAAACTTTTACCGCAAGTTCATCAAGAACTTCAGCTTGGTGGCAGCCCCTCTCTCAGCTTTAACCAAGGGTGGCAATGCAAGGTTTTTGTGGGGAAGAGAAGCTGAGACGGCCTTCCAAGGACTCAAGCAGCGCGTTCTCTCTGCTCCCATCCTGATACTACCGACTACGGATGAACCATTTGTGGTGGAGGTAGACGCATCAGAGGTTGGTGTTGGAGCTGTCCTGTCTCAGAGGGGTGAAGACAAGAAGCTTCATCCGTGCGCTTTCTTCTCACACCGGCTTACCCCGACTGAGAGGAACTACGATGTGGGGGATCGTGAACTCCTAGCGGTTAAGATGGCATTGAAGGAATGGAGACACTGGCTCGAGGGGGCTTCTCACCCGTTTCAAGTGCTTACGGACCACAAAAATCTGGAGTATATCCAGCAGGCGAAGCGGTTGAACTCTAGACAAGCTAGATGGTCTCTTTTCTTCAATCGATTCCAGTTTATCCTCACCTATCGGCCCGGGTCGAAGAATCTCAAACCGGATGCCCTGTCCCGAGTCTACGCTCCTGCCATTCGAGATGACACGGACATGCCTGTCCTTCCTGCTGCTAAGATTGTGGCTCCGATCTCGTGGCAAGTTGAGGATACCGTGAGACGTGCTCAAGCTAGCGAACCGGACCCGAAAGGAGGTCCTGCCAATCGGTTGTTTGTCCCCAAGGCAGTGAGGACTCAGGTCCTTCTGTGGGGGCACTCCTCTCGCCTCACCTGTCATCCGGGCGTAGGTCGCACCTTGGAGTTCATCCAGCGTAAGTTCTGGTGGCCTACCATAAGAGAAGACGTTGCCACTTTCGTCAATGCCTGTCCCGTGTGCTGCCAGGGCAAATCTTCTCACCTCCGCCCTCAAGGACTCCTTCACCCTTTACCTGTTCCCCACAGACCCTGGTCCCATATCTCATTGGACTTTATTACTGGACTTCCTCCATCCCATGGCAATACTACTATCCTAGTCATAATCGACAGGTTTTCAAGGCGGCCAGGTTCGTCCCTCTGACTAAGTTACCTTCTGCCAAGGAAACGGCTGAGTTGGTAATTAATCATGTGTTCCGAGTCTTCGGCATTCCTCAAGATATGGTTTCTGACAGAGGTCCCCAGTTCGCCTCAAGGTTTTGGAAGGCCTTCTGCCAACTCATGGGGGCTTCTGCCAGTCTATCTTCAGGGTACCATCCGGAGTCCAACGGCCAAACAGAGAGGATGAATCAAGAGCTGGAAACCACCCTCCGATGTATGACTCGTGACAACCCGTCCACATGGTCATCCTTTATTGTTTGGGCCGAATACGCGCACAACACCTTGCGCTCCTCCTCCACTGGTATGTCCCCTTGCGAGTGTCAGTTTGGCTATGCTCCTCCATTGTTCCCGGACCAGGAGGCAGAAGTCAGAGTGCCTTCAGCCTTGAAGTTCGTCAGACGCTGTCGGCTTATGTGGAGGAAGACCCGTCTTAATCTTATGCGTTCCTCACAGAGGTACCAACAACAAGCCAACAGACGTCGCCGTCCCGGGCCTACCCTGCGCCCCGGCCAGAGAGTCTGGCTCTCCACAAGAAACTTACCTCTACGGGTGGAGTCTCGCAAGCTGTCCCAAAAATACATCGGTCCCTTCAAGGTTGCCAGGAGAGTTAACCCAGTTTCTTATCGCCTACACTTACCCAGATCCCTTAAGATTAATCCCACATTTCACATTTCATTGTTTAAAACCTGTTGTTTTCTCTCCCTTGTCCCGGCAGACAGACCTCCCCCTCCGCCTCGTGTCATTGGAGGCCAGCCGGCTTATACCGTCCATCGGATACTGGATTCCCGCCGGGTGCAGCGGTCCTGGCAGTATCTGGTGGACTGGGAAGGCTACGGTCCCGAGGAGGCGCTCCTGGGTTCCTGCCAAAGACATCCTGGATCCTGACCTCATTCGTCAGTTCAGGGCCCTCCACCCTGAGAGAGCTGGTAGGAACGTCCAGGAGCCGTTCCTAGGGGGATTCTGTCAGGATTTGGCCAGGGTTGTTCCGGGTTTTGGTCACTAGATGCCCCCATTGTGCTTTTTGACCTTATGTTTTTCCCTTGTTCCCCATTATTATTTGCACCTGTACCTCGTTTCCCCCTGATTGTATTTAAACCCTTAGTTTCCCTCAGTTCTGTGCTCTGTGTTTGTATGTTAGCACCCAGCCCTAGTGTTCTGTGTTTTCCTGTCGATTCGGTGGATGCTCTTGTGGAATTCTGTTTTTGTTTTTGAGTGTCTCTTGAGGCGTTTTTTGTGCTATTCCTACCACCTTTTGGATTTGCCATTTTTGTATTTAAGGACTTCTCCTTTTACTTTATTAAATACACCGTCTTAAGTACTGCTGTGTCTGCCTCATCTTCTGGGTTTCTGCTGACTATTCGTGGCTCAGTTGGTTAAGTGACTGTTTCTCTCCTCCGGAGACCCAGGTTTG
>NW_027004862.1:0-4580 GCF_036934945.1 Oncorhynchus masou masou
CACACACACACACACACACACAGTGGGGAGAACAAGTATTTGATACATTGACGATTTGCAGGTTTTCCTACTTACAAAGCACGGAAGGTCTGTAATTTTTTATCATAGGTACACTTCAGCTGTGAGAGACAGAATCTAAAACAAAACAAAATTTAAATCACATTATGATTTTTAAACAATTAATTTGCATTTTTATTGCATGACATAAGTATTTGATACATCAGAAAAGCATAACTTAATATTTGGTACAGAAACAACTTGTTTGCAATACAGAGATCATACGTTTCCCTGTAGTTCTTGACCAGGATTTTGGCCCACTCCTCCTTACAGACCTTCTCCAGATCCTTCAGGTTTCGGGACTGTCACTGGGCAATCAACTCCCCTCCAAAGATTTTCTATTGGGTTCAGGTCTGGAGACTGGGCTAGGCCACTCCAGAGCGGAGATGCTTACGTGAGCCACTCCTTAGTTGCCCTGGCTGTGTGTTTTGGGTCGTTGTCATGCTGGAAGACCCATCTTCAATGCTCTTAGTGAGGGAAGGAGGTTGTTGGCCAAGATCTCGCGATACAAGGCCCCATCCATCCTCCCCTCAATACGGTGCAGTCGTCCTGTCTCCTTTGCAGAAAAGCATCCCCAAAGAATGATATTTCCACCTCCATGCTTCACGGTTGGGATGGTGTCCTTGGGGTTGTACTCATCCTTCTTCTTCCTCCAAACACTGCGAGTGGTTTAGACCAAAAAGCTCTATTTTTGTCTCATCAGACCACATGACCTTCTCCCATTCCTCCTACGAATCATCCAGATGGTCATTGGCAAACTTCAGACATGCCTGGACATGCGCTGGCTTAACCTCTTACACTTATGGTGGCGCTATTTCATTTTTGGAAGAAAAACGTTCCCGTTTTAAACAAGATATTTTGTCACAAAAAGATGCTCGACTATGCATATAATTGCTACTGTTCGAAAGAAAACACTCTGACGTGTCCAGAAATACAAATATCTTCTCTGTGCGTGCCCTTTAACGTGAGCTTCAGGCAAAACCAAGATGACTTGGCATCCAGGAAATGACAAGGATTTTTGAGGCTCTGTCTTTCATGATCTCCTTATATGGCTGTGAACGCAAGAGAATGAGTCTGCCCTTTCTGTCGTTTCCCCAAGGTGTCTGCAGCATTGTGGCGTATTTGTAGGCAGATCGTTGGAAGATTGACCATAAGAGACCACATTTACCACGTGTCCGCCCGGTGTCCTGCGCCGAAAGTGGTGCGCAAAAGTCACCTGCCAGTATTTTTCCATGGGGCACAGAGAGAAGCAAGCTTCCAAGAACTGCATGTCAATGAAGAGATATGTGAAAAAACACCTTGAGGATTGATTCCAAACAACGTTTGCCATGTTTCGGTCGATATTATGTAGTTAATCCGGAAAAAAGTTTCACGTTGTAGGTGACTGCATTTCGGTTCGTTTCGGTAGCCAGGCGCAATGTAGAAAACGGAACGATTTCTCCTACACACAGACGCTTTCAGGAAACACTGCGCATTTGGTATGTGGCTGGGAGTCTCCTCATTGAAAACATCAGAAGCTCTTCAAAGGTAAATGATTTTATTTATTTGGTTATCTGGCTTTTGTGAAAATGTTGCGTGCTACATGCTACACAAAATGCTATGCTAACTTTGCATACTCTTACACAAATTAGTCAATTTCTATGGTTCAAAAGCATATTTTGAAAATCTGAGATGACAGTGTTGTTAAGAAAAGGCTAAGCTTGAGCAAACGCATTATTTTAATTTTATTTGCGATTTTCAGAAATCGTCCTCATGATCATTGATGCCCCACAGGTGAGATCTTGCAAGGAGCCCCAGACCGAGGGTGATTGACCGTCATCTTGAACTTCTTCCATTTTATAATAATTGCGCCAACAGTTGTTGCCTTCGCACCAAGCTGCTTGCCTACTGTCCTGTAGCCCATCCCAGCCTTGTGCAGGTCTACAATTTAACCCTGATGTCCTTACACAGCTCTCTGGTCTTGGCCATTGTGGAGAGGTTGGAGTCTGTTTGATTGAGTGTGTGGACAGGTATTTTATACTAGGTAACGAGTTCAAACTGGTGCAGTTAATACAGGTAATAGTGAAACAGGAGGATTCTTAAAGAAAAACTAACAGGTCTGTGAGAGTCGGAATTCTTACTGGTAGTTGGTAGGTGATCAAATACTTATGTCATGTAAAGGCCATTTGAACAGCTCAGGTGGGAGAGTGACTTTACTGACTGAAGCATGCCCCGCAGACTGGAACGGACCTTAAATGAACCCTCCGCCCGACATAGAAGAGTGTAAAGATTATGTTGAAACCTGTATTCACTCAACTCTGCAAAAATTAAATTAAATGTAAAAAAATCTGAGGTTGGAGTGACTCCTACATTTCCTTATTAAAAGACTCCAAGATGTAATAATAGCCTTTAAGAAGTATATTCCAATCTAAAAACTGTGGAATCATAAACCGTTTAGTGACATCGGCTATCTGTCATAAAAAAAATTTAAAAGGAGGACATGATATGAACTTAAATATGATTCAACGTGGGTATTGATTCAAGACTCCTTAGCATAGATGTAAAGAGATCAATGGAATGCAGGCCATGGAGGATAGAAGAAGGACGCTTAGTTAGTGGATATTGGAATAGTCGGGAAGTTTACATACACCTTAGCCAAACTCAGATCTTCACAATTTCTGACATTTAATCTAGTAAAAAACCCTGTTTTAGGTCCATTAGGATCACCACTTTATTTTAAGAATGTGAAATGTCAGAATAATAATTGAGAGAATGATTTATTTCAGCTTTTTTATTTCTAATCATCACATCCCCAGTGGGTCAGAGGTTTACATTCACTCAATTAGTATTTGGTAGCATTACCTTTTACATTGTTTAACTTGGTTTCTGGGTAGCCTTCCACAAGCTTCCCAAAATAAATTGGGTGAATTTTGGCCCATTCCTCCTGACAGAGGTGGTGTAACTGAGTCAGGTTTGTAGGCCTACTTGCTCGCACACGCTTTTCAGTTCTGCCCACAAATTTTCTATAGGATTGAGGTCAGGGCTTTGTGATGGCCGTAATACCTTGACTTTGTTGTCCTTAAGCCGTTTTGCTACAACTTTGGAAGTATGCTTGGAGTCATTGTCCATTTGGAAGACCCATTTGCGACCAAGCTTTAACTTCCTGACTGATGTCTTGAGATGTTGCTTCAAAATATCCACATAATTTTCCTACCTCATGATGCCATCTGTATTGTGAAGTGCACCAGTTCCTCCTGCAGCAAAGCACCCACACAACATGATGCTGCCACGCCCGTGCTTCACGGTTGCGAAAGGTGTTCCTCGGCTTGCAAGCCTCCCCTTTTCCTCCAAACATAACGATGTTCATTACGGCCAAACAGATCTATTTTTGTTTCATCAGACCAGAGGTCATTTCTCCAAAAAGTACGATCTTTGTTCCCATGTGCAGGTGCAAACCGTAGTCTAGCTTTTTTAATGGCAGTTTTGGAGCAGTCGCTTCTTCCTTGCTGAGCGGCCCTTTCAGGGTTATGTCGATATTGGACTCGCTTTACTGTGGATATAGATACTTTTGTACCTTTTTCCTCCAGCATCTTCACAAGGTCCATTGCTGTTCTGGGATTGATTTGCACTTTTAATTCAAAAGTACGTTCATCTAGGAGACAGAACGCATCTCTAACGGTATGACTACTGTGTGGTCCCATGGTGTTTATACTTGCATACTAGGTCTACAATTTATTTTCTAAGGTCTTGGCTGATATCTTTTGATTTTCCCATGATGTCAAGCAAAGAGGAACTGAGTTTGGAAGGTAGGCCTTGAAGAAATACATCCACAGGTACACCTCCAATGGATTCAAATGATGTCAATCAGCCTATCAGAAGCTTCTAAAGCCATGATATCATTTTCTGGAAATTTCAAGCTGTTTAAAAGGCACAGTCAATTTAGTGTATGTAAACTTGACCCACTGGAATTGTGATATGAATTATAAGTGAAATAATCTGTCTGCAAACAATTGTTGGAAAAATGACTTGTGTCATGTACAAAGATGTCTCAACAGACTTGCCAAAACTATAGTTTGTGAACAAGAAATTTGTGGAGTGGTTGAAAAAGGAGTTTTAATGACTCCAACCTAAATGTATATAAACTTCCGACTTCAACTGTATATTCTATTGGACTGTATGAGTTAGTTGATAGTTGAATATAACCTATATTCTATTGGACTGTATGAGTTAGTTGATAGTTGGATATAACCTATATTCTATTGGACTGTATGAGTTAGTTGATAGTTGAATATAACCTATATTCTATTGGACTGTATGAGTTAGTTGATAGTTGAATATAACCTATATTCTATTGGACTGTATGAGATAGTTGAATATAACCTATATTCTATTGGACTGTATGAGTTAGTTGATAGTTGAATATAACCTATATTCTATTGGACTGTATGAGATAGTAGATAGTTGAATATAACCTATATTCTATTGGACTGTATGAGATAGTAGATAGTTGAATATAACCTATATTCTATTGGACTGTATGAGAT
>NW_027004863.1:0-4579 GCF_036934945.1 Oncorhynchus masou masou
AGCCTCTAGTCCTGCTCACTATACCTTATTTACATTTACATTTAAGTCATTTAGCAGACGCTCTTATCCAGAGCGACTTACAAATTGGTGAATTCACCTTCTGACATCCAGTGGAACAGCCACTTTACAATAGTGCATCTAAATCATTAAGGGGGGGTGAGAAGGATTACTTATCCTATCCTAGGTATTCCTTGAAGAGGTGGGGTTTCAGGTGTCTCCGGAAGGTGGTGATTGACTCCGCTGTCCTGGCGTTGTGAGGGAGTTTGTTCCACCATTGGGGGCCAGAGCAGCGAACAGTTTTGACTGGGCTGAGCGGGAACTGTACTTCCTCAATGGTAGGGAGGCGAGCAGGCCAGAGGTGGATGAACGCAGTGCCCTTGCTTGGGTGTAGGGCCTGATCAGAGCCTGGAGGTACTGCGGTGCCGTTCCCCTCACAGCTCCGTAGGCAAGCACCATGGTCTTGTAGCGGATGCGAGCTTCAACTGGAAGCCAGTGGAGAGAGCGGAGGAGCGGGGTGACGTGAGAGAACTTGGGAAGGTTGAACACCAGACGGGCTGCGGCGTTCTGGATGAGTTGTAGGGGTTTAATGGCACAGGCAGGGAGCCCAGCCAACAGCGAGTTGCAGTTATCCAGACAGGAGCCCAGCCAACAGCGAGTTGCAGTAATCCAGACGGGAGATGACATTATCCAACCTATTAGTTCCACCACCCACACATGCAATGACATCTCCTGGTTTCAATGATGTTTCTAGAGACAACATCTCTCTCTTCATCACTCAATACCTAGGTTTATCTCCACTGTATGGTTCACATCCTACCATAGCTTTGTCTGTAAATTATACCTTGATGCTATTTTATTGCCCCCAGAAACCTCCTTTTACTCTCTGTTCTAGACGTTCTAGATGACCAATTCTTATTGCTTTTAGCCGTACCCTTATTTTACTCCTCCTCTGTTCCTCTGGCGATGTAGAGGTGAATCCAGGCCCTGCAGTGCCTAGCTCCACTCCTATTCCCCAGGCGTTCTCTTTTGATGACTTCTGTAACCGTAATAGCCTTGGTTTCATGCATGTTAACATTAGAATCCTCCTCCTTAAGTTTGTTCTATTCACTGCTTTAGCACACACTGTCAACCCGGATGTTCTAGCTGTGTCTGAATCCTGGCTTAAGAAGACCACCGAAAATTCTGAAATTTTAATCCCAAACTATAACATTTTCAGACCAGATAGAACTGCCAAAGGGGGCGGTGTTGCAATCTACTGCAAAGATAGCCTGCAGAGTTATGTCCTACTATCCAGGTCTGTACCCAAACAATTTGAACTTCTACTTTTAAAAATCCACCTCTCTAAAAACAAGTCTCTCACCGTTGCCGCCTGCTATAGACCAACCTCTGCCCCCAGCTGTGCTCTAGACACCATATGTGAACTGATTGCCCCCCATCTATCTTCAGAGCTCTTGCTGCTAGGCGACCTAAACTGGAACATGCTTAACACCCCAGCAATCCTACAATCTAAACTTGATGCCCTCAATCTCACACAAATTATCAATGAACCTACCAGGTACCTCCCCAAAGCCTTAAACACGGGCACCCTCATATATATCATCCTAACCAGCTTGCCCTCTAAATACACCTCTGCTGTCTTCAACCAAGATCTTAGCTATCACTGCCTCATTGCTTGCATCCGTAATGGGTCAGCGGTCAAACGACCTCCACTCATCACTGTCAAACGCTCCCTGAAACACTTCAGCGAGCAGGCCTTTCTTATCGACCTGGCCAGGGTATCCTGGAAGGATATTGATCTCATCCCGTCAGTAGAGGATGTCTGGATATTTTTTTTAAATGCCTTCCTAACCATCTTAAATAAACATGCCCCATTCAAGAAATTTAGAACCAGGAACAGATATAGCCCTTGGTTCTCCCCAGACCTGACTGCCCTTAACCAACACAAAAACATCCTATGGCGTTCTGCATTAGCATCGGACAGCCCCCGTGATATGCAGCTGTTCAAGGAAGCTAGAAACCATTATACACAGGCAGTTAGAAAAGCTAAGGCTAGCATTTTCAATCAGAAATTTGCTTCCTGCAACACTACCTCAAAAAAGTTCTGGGACACTGTAAATAAAGTCCATGGAGAATAAGAACACCTCCTCCCAGCTGCCCACTGCAGTGAAGATAGGAAACACTGTCACCACTGATAAATCCACCATAATTGAGAATTTCAATAAGCATTTTTCTACGGCTGGCCATGCTCTCCACCTGGCTACTCCTACCCAGGTCAAGCGCACTGCACCCCCCACAGCAACTCGCCCAAGCCTTCCCCATTTCTCGTCCCAAATCCGTTCAGCTAATGTTCTGAAAGAGCTGCAAAATCTGGACCCCTACAAATCAACCGGGGTAGACAATCTGGACCCTTTCTTTCTAAAATTATCTGCCAAAATTGTTGCCACCCCTATTACTAGCCTGTTCAACCTCTCTTCGTGTCGTCTGAGATTCCCAAAGATTGGAAAGCAGCTGTGGTCATCAACCTCTTAAAAGGGTGAGACACTCTTGACCCAAACTGCTACAGACCTATACCTATCCGACCATGCCTTTTTAAGATCTTCAAAAGCCAAGTCAACAAACAGATTAATGACCATTTCGAATCTCACCACCTTCTCACTATGCAATCTGGTTTCAGAGCTGGTCATGGGTGCACCTCAGCCACGCTCAAGGTCCTAAACGATATCTTAACCGCCATCGATATGAAACATTACTGTGCAGCCGTATTCATTGATCTGGCCAAGGCTTTCGACTCTGTCAATCACCACATCCTCATCAGCAGACTCGACAGCCTTGGTTTCTCAAATGATTGCCTCGCCTGGTTCACCAACTACTTCTCTGATAGAGTTCAGTGTGTCAAATCAGAGGGTCTGCGGTCCGGACCTCTGGCAGTCTCTGCGGGGGTGCCACAGGGTTCAATTCTTGACCGACCCTACTCTGTATACATCAATGAGGTCGCTCTTGCTGCTGGTGAGTCTCTGATCCTCCTCTACGCAGACGACACCATTCTGTATACTTCTGGCCCTTCTTTGGACACTGTGTTAACAACCCTCCAGGCAAGCTTCAATGCCATACAACTCTCCGTCCGTGGCCTCCAATTGCTCTTAAATACAAGTAAAACTACTTTCAACCGATCGCTACCTGCACCTGCCCGCCTGTCCAACATCACTACTCAGGACGGCTCTGACTTAGAGTACGTGGACAACTACAAATACTTAGGTGTCTGGTTAGACTGTAAACTCTCCTTCCAGACCCATATCAAACATCTCCAATCCATAGTTAAATCTAGAATTGGCTTTCTATTTCGCAACAAAGCATCCTTCACTCATGCTGCCAAACATACCCTTGTAAAACTGACCATCCTACCAATCCTCGACTTTGCCGATGTCATTTACAAAATAGCCTCCAATACCCTACTCAACAAATTGGATGCAGTCTATCACAGTGCAATCCGTTTTGTCACCAAAGCCCCATATACTACCCACCATTGCGACCTGTACGCTCTCGTTGGCTGGCCCTCGCTTCATACTCGTTGCCAAACCCACTGGCTCCATGTCATCTACAAGACCCTGCTAGGTAAAGTCCCCCCTTATCTCAGCTCGCTGGTCACCATAGCATCTCCCACCCGTAGCACACGCTACAGCAGGTATATCTCTCTAGTCACCCCCAAAACCAATTCTTTCTTTGGCCGCCTCTCCTTCCAGTTCTCTGCTGCCAATGACTGGAACGAACTACAAAAATCTCCCTCACTAGCTTTAAGCACCAACTGTCAGAGCAGCTCACAGATTACTGCACCTGTACATAGCCCACCTATAATTTAGCCCAAGCAACTACCTCTTTCCCTACTGTATTTTATTTATTTATTTATTTTGGTCCTTTGCACCCCATTATTTTTATTTCTACTTTGCACATTCTTCCATTGCAAATCTACCATTCTAGTGTTTTACTTGCTATTTTGTATTTACTTTGCCACCATGGCCTTTTTTTGCCTTTACCTCCCTTATCTCACCTCAATTGCTCACATCGTATATAGACGTGTTTATACTGTATCATTGACTGTATGTTTGTTTTACTCCATGTGTAACTCTGTGTCGTTGTATGTGTCGAACTGCTTTGCTTTATCTTGGCCAGGTCGCAATTGTAAATGAGAACTTGTTCTCAACTTGCCTACCTGGTTAAATAAAGGTGAAATAAAATTTAAAAAAAATAATTTACTGCAACATTGTCTGGGCCAGTAGATTTGCCTCCTACCTACACAAATGACTCACACATTATACAAAATACATTTGCAAGACAAGCCACCTCCTCTAATTACCTGGCTCCATCTATTTACAACATTAATGTACCCCAATTATGCACTTTTATCTACAAATATTTATACCTCCCAGATAAGTCAAGACCCTGCGATAACCTTCACCCTCCCCACTGCCACACCTCACATAGTCAATTATGTATCAGATACAGAATGGAATTCTTACATTCACATTGCCAAAACCTTATCATCGCACAAAATCTTCAGGCAAAGACTGGGGGTCAGCCTGAT
>NW_027004864.1:0-4579 GCF_036934945.1 Oncorhynchus masou masou
TAACATTGTCAGGATTTGGCCAGGGTTGTTCGGGTTTTGGTCACTAGATGCCCCCATTGTGCTTTTTGACCTTATGTTTTTTCCTTGTTCCCCATTATTATTTGCACCTGTGCCTCTGTTTCTGATTGTATTTAAACCCCTTAGTTTCCCTCAGTTCTGTGCTCTGTGTTTGATGTTAGCACCCAGCCCTAGTGGTCTGTGGCATTTTGCGCTTTCCGGATGCTCTTGTGGAATTCTGTTTTTTGAGTATCTCTGAGGCTTTTTTGTGCTATACCTACCACCTTTTGGATTTGCCATTTTGTATTGAAGGACTTCTCCTTTTTACTTTATTAAATACACCCTCTTAAGTACTGCTGTGTCTGCCTCATCTTCTGGGTTCTGCTGACTATTCGTGGCTCAGTTGGTTAAGTGACTGTTTCTCACTCCGGAGACCCAGGTTCATAACCGGGTCCTGACAAACATGTGATTAGATCCTAGTTATAGAGACCACAATTGAATCAGCATTATGCACAAAGTTGTTACTGGGCTGTCTGCACTCCGGCTGTGATTTGGAGTACTATTGGGCGGCGCACAATTGGCACAACATCGCCTAATCCCCTCAGGAGGCTGAAAAGATTTGGCATGGGCCCTCGGATCCTCAAAAAGTTCTACAGCTGCACCACTGAGAGGATCTTGACTGGATGCATCACCGCTTGGTATGGCGATGTGCTTGGCCTCAATTTCCTTTTGTCCACGGTCAGCTCCTTTGTCTTGCTGATGTTGAGGAAGAGGTTGTTGTCCTGGCACCACACTGCCAGGTCTCTGACCTCCTCCCTATAGGCTGTCTCATCATGACGGTGATCAGGCCTACCACTGTAGTGTCGCCAGCAAACTTAATGATGGTGTTGGAGTTGGTGCAGGCCACTCAGGCATGAGTGAACAGGGAGTACAGGAGAGAACTAAGCACACACCACTGGAGGGGCCCCCCATGTTAAGGGTCATGCGGCAGATGTATTGTTGTCTTACCCTCACCACCTGGGGGCGGCCCAGAATTCAGTTGCAGAGGGAGTGTGTTCAGTCCCTGGGTCCTTAGCTTAGTGATGACCTGCATTCTCACTTAGGTGTTCCTTTTGTCCAAGTGGCGAGGTCAGCGTGGAATGCAATAGAGATTTCTTAATTTGTGGATCTGTTGGGTGGTATGTGAATTAGAGTGGGTCTAAGGTTTCTGGGATGATGGTGTTGATGTGAGACATGACCAGCCTTTCCAAATATTTAATGGCTACAGATGTGAGTGCTACAGGGCAATAGTGATTTAGGCAGGTTACCTTGGTGTTCTTGGGCACAGGGACTATGGTGGTCTGCTTGAAACATGTTGGTATTACAGACTCGGACAGGGAGAGGATGAACATGTCAGTGAAGACACTTGCCAGTTGGTCAGCGCAGCTCTCAGTATGTGTCTGCTTGAAACATGTTGGTATTACAGACTCGGACAGGGAGAGGATGAACATGTCAGTGAAGACACTTGCCAGTTGGTCAGCGCAGCTCTCAGTATGTGTCCTGACAATCTGTCTGTCCCTGCGCCCTTGTAAATGTTAACCTGTTTAAACCTGTCTTACATCGACTATTGACATCCAGAACAGGGAGGAAAATAAGCAAATTTGTTTAGGCACTACATGTCAGGATCCGAAGAAGCACATTAGATTATACTAAATTCACACACAAGTTTTAGTTAATGTCCTGAAATTAGTGAATTCATCAAAATGACTCCACCCCCACCCCCCCGGTTCTGTTCCAGACATGCCAGGTTCTGTTCCAGACATGCCAGGTTCTGTTCCAGACATGCTCGGTTCTGTTCCAGACATGCCAGGTTCTGTTCCAGACATGCCAGGTTCTGTTCCAGACATGCCAGGTTCTGTTCCAGACATGCTCGGTTCTGTTCCAGACATGCCAGGTTCTGTTCCAGACATGCCAGGTTCTGTTCCAGACATGCTCGGTTCTGTTCCAGATATGCTCGGTTCTGTTCCAGACATGCCAGGTTCTGTTCCAGACATGCCAGGTTCTGTTCCAGATATGCTCAGTTCTGTTCCAGACATGCCCGGTTCTGTTCCAGACATGCCAGGTTCTGTTCCAGACATGCCAGGTTCTGTTCTAGACATGCTTGGTTCTGTTCCAGACATGCCAGGTTCTGTTCCAGACATGCCAGGTTCTGTTCTAGACATGCTTGGTTCTGTTTCAAGCATCTTTCAAATACATCAACAAGAACATCAACAAGAAGCTCCTCAACATCAACTTCAGGGTAAACAGTGTAAGCAGCTACGCTCAATCCACCACAATAATCGTAATAAATGTTAATATATATAATGATCATCTGTAAAATGTGTCTAATCTGATATGAATTGTTATCATGAATGACAGCAGCAGCACCTGACAGGCATCCACATACAGGAGTCTGAGGTGATGACCACCATATCCAGTTACAATGACTTAAAATCAAACTTTATTCGTCACATACAACACCTTACCGTGAAATGCTTACTTAAAAGCCTTTAACCAACTGGGCAGTTCAAGAAGAGATAAGAAAATATTTACCATATCAACTAAAGTAAAAAAATATTTTTAAGTAACACAATAAAATAACAATAATGAGGCCATATACAGGGAGTGACGGTACCGAGTCAGTGTGAGGGGGTACAGGTTAGTCAAAGTAATTTGTACATGTAGGTAAGGGATGAAGTGTCTATGCATAGATAATAACAGTGAATAGCAGCAGTGTCAAGGGGTGGCAATGTACATAGTCTGGGTGGTCATTTTAAGAATAAGAATAGAATGGAAACAGTCCTCATTGAAAATTATATTCTTTCATTGACATTTCTGAACAGACAATTAATGAATTTCTTTTCATATGCAAATACATAACCAGATCACATACTCACACTGCAAGCTCATTTCACTCTCAATTCAATTCATACTAGAAATAATCAGACATAGGCTTTTTCCACTCATTCAACGGAGGATGGCATTTCAACATAAATGTATGATATTTTTTTTTTTTGAATGTTCTCATCAGATGGTGTTAGGTGTAAGCTAAGCAACTGCCCAGTCACGACAAGTTGACTTCTCTTTAGCCATCGACATAGCCATGCATCTCAAAGATGATTACCCATAATTGCACACAGTTGTCTCCTCAACTAATAACTGGTTAATTGGCAGTAAAAACACATCTTTCCCTTCCTGTCCAACCTTTCCCAGAGTGAAAAGCAGTACACTGACATTTTGAGTCTCGACATATTTATTTATATCTACAAAATGGCAACAAGAAGTTTATAGGATGATCAAAGATGCCGAGGAGGAGGAAATCCAACAGGGAACAAAGAAATTGAATGTCACAGCAATTTTCCACCAGTCCCTTTATAATACGCCCAGTAGCTTGGAGAGCCACTTGTGATCAACGTAATGGAGTTTAGAAGGAGAGGTAACACCCAGTAGTGGAGAATGCCTCTCCTTCATCTCCTAATCAAAGACGGGTAGGCAGTAACGACAGAATGGGGAATCTGATTCACTTTTTGTGCGGCTTTATGCCATCACATCTATTACTGCTGTTTGTATGACTTAGTACTGTACATGACAATGTAAGTGTATACATGCATGAATGTGTGGTTGATTGGCTAAGTCATGTGTGATTAATTTGACTGATTCTCCAGTGACCTCGCGTATCCTCGCCTGGCTCATGTTTCTGAAGAATGAACTGCCCATGAAAAAACTCACTGAGGAGGTCGGACCTCACATTATGGTAATGTCGACTGTATGTTCACAAGGGTATATTCACCATGGTGCATATTCACTATGGTGTATTCACTAGGTTTATTCATCTGGGTATATTCATTAAGTATATTGCCAGGCTTTTATATTCACTAGGGTATTTTCACTAGGTGTAATAACTAGGGTATATTCACTAGAGTATTTTCACTAGGTATATTCACTAGGTATATTGACTAGGGTATATTGGCTAGGATATAATTACTAGGGTGTATTCACTAGGGTATATTGACTAGGGTATATTCATCTGGGTATATTTACTAGAGTTTATTCACAAGGGTATATTCACAAGGGTATATTCACAAGGGTATATTCACTAGGGTATATTGACAGGTGTATAGTGACTAGGGTATATTGACAGGTGTATAGTGACTAGGGTATATTCACTAGGGTATATTGGCTAGGATATATTCACTAGTGTATATTCACTAGGGTGTATTCACTATGGTGTAATCACTAAGGTATGTTCACTAGGGTATATTCACTAGGGTATATTCACTAGGGAATATTGACTAGGGTATATTGGCTAGGAAATATTCACAACGGTATATTCACTAGGGTTTATTGACTAGGGTATATTGGCTAGGAAATATTCACAACGGTATATTCACTAGGGTTTATTGACTAGGGTATACTGGCTAGGATATATTCACTAGGGTATATTCACTAGGGTGTATTCATCTGGGTATATTTGCTAGGGTATATTGACAGACATATATTGACTAGGGTATTTTCACTAGGGTATTTTCACTAGGGTAAATTCACGAGGGTATATTGGATATTA
>NW_027004865.1:0-4575 GCF_036934945.1 Oncorhynchus masou masou
ATGGTGGTGGTGGTGGTGGTGGTGGTGGTGGTGGTGGTGGTGGTGGTGGTGGTGGTGGTGGTATAATCCAACCTAATCAGGGTTCTACCAGCAGGACTGGGCCACATGGCCGACAAATCTGATCTCGACCTTTTCAAACTTCTGGGCCACATGGCCACAAATCTGATCTCGACCTTTTCAAACTTCTGGGCCACATGGCCTACAAATCTGATCTCGACCTTTTCAAACTTCTGGGCCACATGGCCGACAAATCTGATCTAGACCGTTTTCAAACTTCTGGGCCTACAAATCTGATCTAGACCTTTTCAAACTTCTGGGCCCACATGGCCTACAAATCTGATCTAGACCTTTTCAAACTTCTGGGCCACATGGCCTACAAATCTGATCTTGACCGTTTCAAACTTCTGGGCCCACATGGCCGACAAATCTGATCTCGACCTTTTCAAACTTCTGGGCCTGACAAATCTGATCTAGACCTTTTCAAACTTCTGGGCCCACATGGCCTACAAATCTGATCTAGACCTTTTCAAACTTCTGGGCCCACATGGCCTACAAATCTGATCTAGACCTTTTCAAACTTCTGGGCCACATGGCCGACAAATCTGATCTCGACCTTTTCAAACTTCTGGGAGCCTACAAATCTGATCTAGACCGTTTCAAACTTCTGGGCCACATGGCCTACAAATCTGATCTAGACCGTTTCAAACTTCTGGGCCACATGGCCTACAAATCTGATCTAGACCTTTTCAAACTTCTGGGCCACATGGCCGACAAATCTGATCTAGACCGTTTCAAACTTCTGGGCCACATGGCCGACAAATCTGATCTAGACCTTTTCAAACTTCTGGGCCTACAAATCTGATCTAGACCTTTTCAAACTTCTGGCCCACATGGCCTACAAATCTGATCTAGACCTTTTCAAACTTCTGGGCCACATGGCCTACAAATCTGATCTAGACCGTTTCAAACTTCTGGGCCTACAAATCTGATCTAGACCTTTTCAAACTTCTGGGCCCACATGGCCTACAAATCTGATCTAGACCTTTTCAAACTTCTGGGCCACATGGCCGACAAATCTGATCTAGACCGTTTCAAACTTCTGGGCCACATGGCCGACAAATCTGATCTAGACCTTTTCAAACTTCTGGGCCTACAAATCTGATCTAGACCTTTTCAAACTTCTGGGCCACATGGCCTACAAATCTGATCTAGACCGTTTCAAACTTCTGGGCCTACAAATCTGATCTAGACCTTTTCAAATTTCTGGGCCCACATGGCCTACAAATCTGATCTAGACCTTTTCAAACTTCTGGGCCACATGGCCGACAAATCTGATCTAGACCGTTTCAAACTTCTGGGCCACATGGCCGACAAATCTGATCTCGACCTTTTCAAACTTCTGGGCCACATGGCCTACAAATCTGATCTAGACCTTTTCAAACTTCTGGGCCCACATGGCCGACAAATCTGATCTAGACCTTTTCAAACTTCTGGGCCACATGGCTGACAAATCTGATCTAGACCTTTTCAAACTTCTGGGCCACATGGCCGACAAATCTGATCTAGACCTTTTCAAACTTCTGGGCCCACATGGCCGACAAATCTGATCTAGACCTTTTCCAACTTCTGGGCCCACATGGCTGACAAATCTGATCTAGACCGTTTCAAACTTCTGGGCTCACATGGCCTACAAATCTGATCTAGACCTTTTCAAACTTCCGGGCCACATGGCCGACAAATCTGATCTCGACCTTTTCAAACTTCTGGGCCTACAAATCTGATCTAGACCGTTTCAAACTTCTGGGCCCACATGGCCGACAAATCTGATCTAGACCTTTTCCAACTTCTGAGCCCACATGGCCGACAAATCTGATCTAGACCTTTTCCAACTTCTGTGCCCACATGGCCGACAAATCTGATCTAGACCTTTTCAAACTTCTGGGCCCACATGGCCGACAAATCTGATCTAGACCGTTTCAAACTTCTGGGCCCACATGGCTGACAAATCTGATCTAGACCTTTTCCAACTTCTGGGCCCACATGGCCGACAAATCTGATCTAGACCTTTAAAAACTTCTGGGCCACATGGCCTACAAATCTGATCTAGACCGTTTCAAACTTCTGGGCCTACAAATCTGATCTAGACCTTTTCAAACTTCTGGGCCCACATGGCCTACAAATCTGATCTAGACCTTTTCAAACTTCTGGGCCTACAAATCTGATCTAGACCGTTTCAAACTTCTGGGCCACATGGCCGACAAATCTGATCTCGACCTTTTCAAACTTCTGGGCCACATGGCCTACAAATCTGATCTAGACCTTTTCAAACTTCTGGGCCCACATGGCCGACAAATCTGATCTAGACCTTTTCAAACTTCTGGGCCACATGGCTGACAAATCTGATCTCGACCTTTTCAAACTTCTGGGCCACATGGCCGACAAATCTGATCTAGACCTTTTCAAACTTCTGGGCCCACATGGCCGACAAATCTGATCTAGACCTTTTCCAACTTCTGGGCCCACATGGCTGACAAATCTGATCTAGACCGTTTTCAAACTTCTGGGCTCACATGGCCTACAAATCTGATCTAGACCTTTTCAAACTTCCGGGCCACATGGCCGACAAATCTGATCTCGACCTTTTCAAACTTCTGGGCCTACAAATCTGATCTAGACCGTTTCAAACTTCTGGGCCCACATGGCCGACAAATCTGATCTAGACCTTTTCCAACTTCTGAGCCCACATGGCCGACAAATCTGATCTAGACCTTTTCCAACTTCTGTGCCCACATGGCCGACAAATCTGATCTAGACCTTTTCAAACTTCTGAGCCCACATGGCCGACAAATCTGATCTAGACCGTTTCAAACTTCTGGGCCCACATGGCTGACAAATCTGATCTAGACCTTTTCCAACTTCTGGGCCACATGGCCGACAAATCTGATCTAGACCTTTAAAAACTTCTGGGCCACATGGCCTACAAATCTGATCTAAGTAATGGGCCTACAAATCTGACCGTGATTTTATTGCCCACATGACATAAGTATTTGGGATACATCAGAAAAGCATAACTTAATATTTGGTACAAATAAACCTTTGTTTGCCTACAAATTATCTAGACCGTTTCAAATCTGGGCCCATCAGGGCCTAAATCTGTAGTATCTATATCAGGGTATATTTGTTTAAGTATCTATATCAGAGGGTATAATTAAAAGTATCTATCAAACAGTGGGGAGAAACAAGTATTTGATACTGCCGTGCAGGTTATCCTATATACAGAGCATGTATACTGTAGTTTCTATCATATCAGTCAACTGTGAGAGACGGAATCAAAACAAAAATCCAGAAAATCACATTGTATGTATTTATAATCATTTGCATTTTATTACATGACATAGTATCTATATCAGAAAAGCATAACTTAATATTTGGTACATAAACCTTTGTTTGCAATTACAGAGATCATACCCATCAGGGGGTATACTGTAGTATCTATATCAGGGTATACTGTAGTATCTATATCAGAGGGTATACTGTAGTATCTATATCAGGGTATACTGTAGTATCTATATCAGGGGGTATACTGTAGTGTCTATATCATGTTATACTGTAGTATCTATATCAGGGTATACTGTAGTATCTATATCAGAGGGTATACTGTAGTATCTATATCAGAGGGTATACTGTAGTATCTATATCAGAGGGTATACTGTAGTATCTATATCAGGGTATACTGTAGTATCTATATCAGAGGGTATACTGTAGTATCTATATCAGAGGGTATACTGTAGTATCTATATCAGGGTATACTGTAGTATCTATATCAGGGTTATACTGTAGTATCTATATCAGGGTATACTGTAGTATCTATATCAGGGTATACTGTAGTATCTATATCAGAGGGTATACTGTAGTATCTATATCAGAGGGTATACTGTAGTATCTATATCAGGGTATACTGTAGTATCTATATCAGAGGGTATACTGTAGTATCTATCAGATGGTATACTGTAGTATCTATATCAGGGTATACTGTAGTATCTATATCAGAGGGTATACTGTAGTATCTATATCAGAGGGTATACTGTAGTATCTATATCAGAGGGTATACTGTAGTATCTATATCAGGGTATACTGTAGTATCTATATCAGAGGGTATACTGTAGTATCTATATCAGGGTATACTGTAGTATCTATATCAGAGGGTATACTGTAGTATCTATATCAGAGGGTATACTGTAGTATCTATATCAGGGTATACTGTAGTATCTATATCAGAGGGTATACTGTAGTATCTATATCCAGAGGGTATACTGTAGTATCTATATCAGAGGGTATACTGTAGTATCTATATCAGGGTATACTGTAGTATCTATATCAGAGGGTATACTGTAGTATCTATATCAGGGTATACTGTAGTATCTATATCAGAGGGTATACTGTAGTATCTATATCAGGGGGTATACTGTAGTGTCTATATCAGAGGGTATACTGTAGTATCTATATCAGAGGGTATACTGTAGTATCTATATCAGAGGGTATACTGTAGTATCTATATCAGAGGGTATACTGTAG
>NW_027004866.1:0-4574 GCF_036934945.1 Oncorhynchus masou masou
ACTAAGGCTTTGATTGAGCAGATTCATACGTTGTGCTGTGCCTGTACTGTAGTAAATGGGCTAGGGCGCTAAGGCTTTGATTGACAGGTTCATACGTTGTGCTGTGCCCGTACCATGTAGTACATGGGCTAGGGCACTAAGGCTTTGATTGACAGATTCATCGTTGTGCTGTGCCTGTACTATGTAGTACATGGGCTAGGGTACTTAGGATTTGATTGACAGATTCATCGTTGTGCTGTGCCTGTATGTAGTACATGGGCTAGGGCATAAGGCTTTGATTGACAGATTCATACGTTGTGCTGTGTCTGTACTATGTAGTACATGGGCTAGGGCACTAAGGCTTTGATTGACAGGTTCATACGTTGTGCTGTGCCTGTACTATGTAGTACATGGGCTAGGGCACTAAGGCTTTGACAGATTCATACGTTGTGCTGTGCCTGTACTATGTAATACATTGGCTAGGGCACTAAGGCTTTGATTGACAGATTCATACGTTGTGCTGTGCCTGTCCTATGTATTACATGGGCTTGGGTACTAAGTCTTTGATTGACAGGTTCATACGTTGTGCTGTGCCTGTACTATGTAGTACATGGGCTAGGGCACTAAGGCTTTGACAGATTCATACGCTAAAAGCTGTGCCTGTACTATGTAGTACATGGGCTAGGGCACTAAGGCTTTGTGCAGATTCATACGTTGTGCTGTGCCTGTATTATGTAGTACATGGGCTAGGGCACTAAGGCTTTGATTGACAGATTCATATGCTGTGCCTGTACTATGTAGTACACGGGCTAGGGCACTAAGGCTTTGATTGACAGATTCATGCGTTGTGCTGTGCCTGTACTATGTAGTACATGGGCTAGGGCACTAAGGCTTTGATTGACAGATTCATACGTTGTGCTGTGCCTGTACTATGTTGTACATGGGCTAGGGCACTCAGGCTTTGATTGACAGATTCATACGTTGTGCTGTGCCTGTACTATGTAGTACATGGGCTAGGGCACTAAGGCTTTGATTGACAGATTCATACGTTGTGCTGTGCCTGTAATATGTAGTACATGGGCTAGGGCACTAAGGCTTTGATTGACAGATTCATACGTTGTGCTGTGCCTGTAATATGTAGTACATGTGCTAGGGCATTAAGGCTTTGATTGACAGGTTCATACGTTGTGCTGTGCCTGTACTATGTAGTACATAAAATAGGGCATTAAGGCTTTGATTGACAGGTTCAAGGCTTGCCTGACATGTATCATTGGCTATCGTACTAAGGCTGTGACTGTCCCTGTACTGTGTAGTACATGGGCTAGGCACTAAGGCTGATTGACAGATTCATACGTTGTGCTCTGCCTGTCCTATGTAGTATTTGGGCTAGGGTACTAAGGCTTTGACAGATTCATACGTTGTGCTGTGCCTGTACTATGTAGTACATGGGCTAGGGCACTAAGGCTTTGACAGATTCATACGTTGTGCTGTGCCTGTACTATGTAGTACATGGGCTAGGCACTAAGGCTTTTTGACAGATTCATACGTTTGTGCTGTGCCTGTACTATGTAGTACATGGGCTAGGGCACTAAGGCTTTGATTGACAGGATTCATACGTTGTGCTGTGCCTGTACTTAATACATGGCTAGGGCACTAAGGCTTTGATTGACAGATTGATACGTTGTGCTGTGCCTGTAATATGTAGTACATGGGCTAGGGCACTAAGGCTTTGACAGATTCATATGCTGTGCCTGTACTATGTAGTACATGGCTAGGGCACTAAGGCTTTGATTGACAGGTTCATACGTTGTGCTGTGCCTGTACTATGTAGTACATGGGCTAGGGTACTAAGGCTTTGACAGATTCATATGCTGTGCCTGTACTATGTAGTATTTGGGCTAGGGCACTAAGGCTTTGATTGACAGATTCATACGTTGTGCTGTGCCTGTACTATGTAGTACATGGGCTAGGGCACTAAGGCTTTGATTGACAGATTCATACGTTGAAGCTGTGCCTGTACTATGTTGTACATGGGCTAGGGCACTCAGGCTTTGATTGACAGATTCATACGTTGTGCTGTGCCTGTACTATGTAGTACATGGGCTAGGGCACTAAGGCTTTGATTGACAGATTCATACGTTGTGCTGTGCCTGTAATATGTAGTACATGTGCTAGGGCATTAAGGCTTTGATTGACAGGTTCATACGTTGTGCTGTGCCTGTACTATGTAGTACATGGCTAGTGTACTAAGGCTTTGACAGATCCATACGTTGTGCTGTCCCTGTACTGTGTAGTATATGGGCTAGGGCACTAAGGCTTTGATTGACAGATTCATACGTTGTGCTCTGCCTGTCCTATGTAGTACTTGGGCTAGGGTACTAAGGCTTTGACAGATTCATACGTTGTGCTGTGCCTGTACTATGTAGTACATGGGCTAGGGCACTAAGGCTTTGACAGATTCAAACGTTGTGCTTGCCTGTACTATGTAGTACATGGGCTAGGGCACTAAGGCTTTGACAGATTCATACGTTGTGCTGTGCCTGTACTATGTAGTACATGGGCTAGGGCACTAAGGCTTTGATTGACAGATTCATACGTTGTGCTGTGCCTGTACTATGTAGTACATGGGCTAGGGCACTAAGGCTTTGATTGACAGATTCATACGTTGTGCTGTGCCTGTCCTATGTAGTACATGGGCTAGGGCACTAAGGCTTTGATTGACAGATTCATACGTTGTGCTGTGCCTGTATTATGTAGTACATGGGCTAGGGCACTAAGGCTTTGATTGACAGATTCATATGCTGTGCCTGTACTATGTAGTACACGGGCTAGGGCACTAAGGATTTGATTGACAGGTTCATACGTTGTGCTGTGCCTGTACTATGTAGTACATGGGCTAGGGTACTAAGGCTTTGACAGATTCATGCGTTGTGCTGTGCCTGTACTATGTAGTACATGGGCTAGGGCACTAAGGCTTTGATTGACAGATTCATACGTTGTGCTGTGCCTGTACTATGTAGTACATGGGCTGGGGCACTAAGGCTTTGATTGACAGATTCATACGTTGTGCTGTGCCTGTAATATGTTGTACATGGGCTAGGGCATTAAGGCTTTGATTGACAGATTCATACTTGTGCTGTGCCTGTACTATGTAGTACATGGGCTAGGCACAAGGCTTTGATTGACAGATTCATACGTTGTGCTGTGCCTGTAATATGTAGTACATGTGCTAGGGCATTAAGGCTTTGATTGACAGATTCATCGTTGTGCTGTGCCTGTACTATGTAGTACATGGGCTAGTGTACTAAGGCTTTGACAGATTCATCGTTGTGCTGTCCCTGTACTGTGTAGTATATGGGCTAGGGCACTAAGGCTTTGATTGACAGATTCATACGTTGTGCTCTGCCTGTACTATGTAGTACATGGGCTAGGGTACTAAGGCTTTGACAGATTCATACGTTGTGCTGTGCCTGCTAGGTAGTACATGGGCTTGGGCACTAAGTCTTTGATTGACAGATTCATACGTTGTGCTGTGCCTGTACTATGTAGTACATGGGCTAGAACTCAGAAGCGACAGATTCATCGTTGTGCTGTACCTGTACTATGTAGTACATGGGCTAGGCACTAAGGCTTTGATTGACAGATTCATACGTTGTGCTGTGCACAGCAATATATGGTATGTGCTAGGGCATTAAGGCTTTGATTGACAGGTTCATCGTTGTGCTGTTGCCTGCTTTATGTAGTACATGGGCTAGTGTACTAAGGCTTTGACAGATTCATACGTTGTGCCTTTGTCCCTGTGTACTGTGTATGTAGTACATGGGCTAGGGTGCTAAGGCTTTGATTGACAGGTTCATACGTTGTGCTGTGCCTGTACTATGTAGTACATGGGCTAGGGCACTAAGGCTTTGATTGACAGATTCATACGTTGTGCTGTGCCTGTACTATGTAGTACATGGGCTGGGAGCGCTAAGGCTTTGATTGACAGAGTTCATACGTTGTGCTGTGCCTGTACTATGTAGTACATGGGCTAGGGCACTAAGGCTTTGATTGACAGATTCATACGTTGTGCTGTGCCTGTACTTACGTAGTACATGGGCTAGGTACTAAGGCTTGATGACAGATTCATACGTTGTGCTGTGCCTGTACTGTGTAGTACATGGGCTAGGGCACTAAGGCTTTGATTGACAGATTCATACGTTGTGCTGTGCCTGTACTATGTAGTACATGGGCTAGGGCGCTAAGGCTTTGATTGACAGGTTCATACGTTGTGCTGTGCCTGTACTATGTAGTACATGGGCTAGGGCACTAAGGCTTTGATTGACAGATTCATACGTTGTGCTGTGCCTGTACTATGTAGTACATGGGCTAGGGTACTTAGGATTTGATTGACAGATTCATACGTTGTGCTGTGCCTGTACTGTGTAGTACATGGGCTAGGGCACTAAGGCTTTGATTGACAGATTCATACGTTGTGCTGTGTCTGTACTATGTAGTACATGGGCTAGGGCACTAAGGCTTTGATTGACAGGTTCATACGTTGTGCTGTGCCTGTACTATGTAGTACATGGGCTAGGGCACTAAGGCTTTGATTG
>NW_027004867.1:0-4572 GCF_036934945.1 Oncorhynchus masou masou
CAGTGACTCCTATACAGCATGATTTCATTCTAAAATAGTGACTCCTATCCACCTTTAGCTGCAACGACTCCAACCAAACACTTCCTGTAGTTTTATCATTCCACCTTTAGCTGCAACGACTCCAACCAAACACTTCCTGTAGTTTTATCAGTCCACCTTTAGCTGCAACGACTCCAACCAAACACTTCCTGTAGTTTTATCAGTCCACCTTTAGCTGCAACGACTCCAACCAAACACTTCCTGTAGTTTTATCATGTCCACCTTTAGCTGCAACGACTCCAACCAAACACTTCCTGTAGTTTTATCAGTCCACCTTTAGCTGCAACGACTCCAACCAAACACTTCCTGTAGTTTTATCAGTCCACCTTTAGCTGCAACGACTCCAACCAAACACTTCCTGTAGTTTTATCATTCCACCTTTAGCTGCAACGACTCCAACCAAACACTTCCTGTAGTTTTATCAGTCCACCTTTAGCTGCAACGACTCCAACCAAACACTTCCTGTAGTTTTATCAGTCCACCTTTAGCTGCAACTGACTCCAACCAAACACTTCCTGTAGTTTTATCATTCCACCTTTAGCTGCAACGACTCCAACCAAACACTTCCTGTAGTTTTATCAGTCCACCTTTAGCTACAACGACTCCAACCAAACACTTCCTGTAGTTTAATCAGTCCACCTTTAGCTGAACGACTCCAACCAAACACTTCCTGTAGTTTTATCATTCCACCTTTAGCTGCAACGACTCCAACCAAACACTTCCTTGTAGTTTAATCAGTCCACCTTTAGCTGCAACGACTCTAACCAAACACTTCCTGTAGTTTTATCAGTCCACCTTTAGCTGCAACGACTCCAACCAAACACTTCCTGTAGTTTTATCAGTCCACCTTTAGCTGCAACGACTCCAATCAAACACTTCCTGTAGTTTTATCAGTCCACCTTTAGCTGCAACGACTCCAACCAAACACTTCCTGTAGTATTATCATTCCACCTTTAGCTGTAACGACTCCAACCAAACACTTCCTGTAGTTTTATCAGTCCACCTTTTAGCTGCAACGACTCCAACCAAACACTTCCTTGTAGTATTATCATTCCACCTTTAGCTGTAACGACTCCAACCAAACACTTCCTGTAGTTTTATCAGTCCACCTTTAGCTGCAACGACTCCAACCAAACACTTCCTGTAGTTTTATCTGTCCACCTTTAGCTGCAACAACTCCAACCAAACACTTCCTGTAGTTTTATCTGTCCACCTTTAGCTGCAACAACTCCAACCAAACAATTCCTGTAGTTTTATCAGTCCACCTTTAGCTGCAAGCGACTCCAACCAAACACTTCCAGTAGTTTTATCAGTCCACCTTTAGCTGCAACGACTCCAACCAAACACTTCCTGTAGTTTTTATCATTCCACATTTAGCTACAATGACTCCAACCAAACACTTCCTGTAGTTTTATCTGTCCACCTTTAGCTGCAACGACTCCAACCAAACACTTCCTGTAGTTTTATCATTCCACCTTTAGCTGCAACGACTCAACAAACACTCTGTGTTTTATCAGTCCACCTTTAGCTGCAACGATCTAACCAAACACTTCCTGTAGTTTTATCAGTCCACCTTTAGCTGCAACGACTCCAACCAAACACTTCCTGTAGTTTTATCTGTCCACCTTTAGCTGCAACGACTCCAACCAAACACTTCCTGTAATTTTATCAGTCCACCTTTAGCTGCAACAACTCCAACCAAACACTTCCTGTAGTTTTATCTGTCCACCTTTAGCTGCAACGACTCCAACCAAACACTTCCTGTAGTTTTATCAGTCCACCTTTAGCTGCAACGACTCCAGCCAAACACTTCCTGTAGTTGTTGATCAGTCCACCTTTAGCTGCAACTACTCCAACCAAACACTTCCTGTAGTTTTATCATTCCACCTTTAGCTTCAACGACTCCAACCAAACACTTCCTGTAGTTTTATCATTCCACCTTTAGCTGCAACGACTCCAACCAAACACTTCCTGTAGTTTTATCATTCCACCTTTAGCTGCAATGACTCCAACCAAACACTTCCTGTAGTTTTATCAGTCCACCTTTAGCTGCAACGACTCCAACCAAACGCTTCCTGTAGTTGTTGATCAGTCCACCTTTAGCTGCAACAACTCCAACCAAACACTTCCTGTGGTTTTATCAGTCCACCTTTAGCTGCAACGACTCCACCCAAACACTTCCTGTAGTTTTATCAGTCCACCTTTAGCTGCAACGACTCCAACCAAACACTTCCTGTGGTTTAATCAGTCCACCTTTAGCTGGAACAACTCCAACCAAACACTTCCTGTAGTTTTATCATTCCACCTTTAGCTGCAACGACTCTAACCAAACACTTCCTGTAGTTTTATCAGTCCACCTTTAGCTGCAACGACTCCAACCAAACACTTCCTTTAGTTTAATCAGTCCACCTTTAGCTGGAACGACTCCAACCAAACACTTCCTGTAGTTTTATCTGTCCACCTTTAGCTGCAACAACTCCAACCAAACACTTCCTGTAGTATTATCATTCCACCTTTAGCTGTAACGACTCCAACCAAACACTTCCTGTAGTTTTATCAGTCCACCTTTAGCTGCAACGACTCCAACCAAACACTTCCTTTAGTTTAATCAGTCCACCTTTAGCTGGAACGACTCCAACCAAACACTTCCTGTAGTTTTATCATTCCACCTTTAGCTGTAACGACTCCAACCAAACACTTCCTGTAGTTTTATCAGTCCACCTTTAGCTGCAACGACTCCAACCAAACACTTCCTGTAGTTTTATCTGTCCACCTTTAGCTGCAACAACTCCAACCAAACAATTCCTGTAGTTTTATCAGTCCACCTTTAGCTGCAACGACTCCAACCAAACACTTCCAGTAGTTTTATCAGTCCACCTTTAGCTGCAACGACTCCAACCAAACACTTCCTGTAGTTTTATCATTCCACATTTAGCTACAATGACTCCAACCAAACACTTCCTGTAGTTTTATCAGTCCACCTTTAGCTGCAACGACTCCAACCAAACACTTCCTGTAGTTTTATCATTCCACCTTTAGCTGCAACGACTCCAACCAAACACTTCCTGTAGTTTTATCAGTCCACCTTTAGCTGCAACGACTCCAACCAAACACTTCCTGTAGTTTTATCAGTCCACCTTTAGCTGCAACGACTCCAACCAAACACTTCCTGTAATTTTATCAGTCCACCTTTAGCTGCAACAACTCCAACTAAACACTTCCTGTAATTTTATCTGTCCACCTTTAGCTGCAACGACTCCAACCAAACACTTCCTGTAATTTTATCAGTCTACCTTTAGCTGCAACAACTCCAACCAAACACTTCCTGTAGTTTTATCTGTCCACCTTTAGCTGCAACGACTCCAACCAAACACTTCCTGTAGTTTTATCAGTCCACCTTTAGCTGCAACATGACTCCAGCCAAACACTCTGTAGTTGTTGACTCAGTCCACCTTTTAGCTGCAACGCATTCCAACCAAACACTTCCTGTAGTTTTATCATTCCACCTTTAGCTGCAACGACTCCAACCAAACACTTCCTGTAGTTTTATCATTCCACCTTTAGCTGCAATGACTCCAACCAAACACTTCCTGTAGTTTTATCAGTCCACATTTAGCTGCACGCTCAACCAAACGCTTCCTGTAGTTGTTGATCAGTCCACCTTTAGCTGCAACAACTCCAACCAAACACTTCCTGTAGTTTTATCAGTCCACCTTTAGCTGCAACGACTCCACACAAACACTTCCTGTAGTTTTATCAGTCCACATTTAGCTGCAACGAATTCAACCAAACACTTCCTGTGGTTTAATCAGTCCACCTTTAGCTGCAACGACTCCAACCAAACACTTCCTGTAGTTTTATCATTCCACCTTTAGCTGCAACGACTCCAACCAAACACTTCCTTTAGTTTAATCAGTCCACCTTTAGCTGCAACGACTCTAACCAAACACTTCCTGTAGTTTTATCAGTCCACCTTTAGCTGCAACGACTCCAACCAAACACTTCCTGTAGTATTATCATTCCACCTTTAGCTGTAACGACTCCAACCAAACACTTCCTGTAGTTTTATCAGTCCACCTTTAGCTGCAACGACTCCAACCAAACACTTCCTGTAGTTTAATCAGTCCACCTTTAGCTGGAACAACTCCAACCAAACACTTCCTGTAGTTTTATCATTCCACCTTTAGCTGCAACGACTCCAACCAAACACTTCCTGTAGTTTTATCAGTCCACCTTTAGCTGCAACGACTCCAACCAAACACTTCCTGTAGTTTTATCTGTCCACCTTTAGCTGCAACAACTCCAACCAAACAATTCCTGTAGTTTTATCAGTCCACCTTTAGCTGCAACGACTCCAACCAAACACTTCCAGTAGTTTTATCAGTCCACCTTTAGCTGCAACGACTCCAACCAAACACTTCCTGTAGTTTTATCATTCCACATTTAGCTACAATGACTCCAACCAAACACTTCCTGTAGTTTTATCAGTCCACCTTTAGCTGCAACGACTCCAACCAAACACTTCCAGTTTTA
>NW_027004868.1:0-4570 GCF_036934945.1 Oncorhynchus masou masou
CTTAGCTACAGTATACATACAGTTGAAGTCGGAAGTTTACATACACTTAGGTTGGAATCATTCAAACTCGTTTTTCAACCACTCCACAAATTTCTTGTTAACAAACTATAGTTTTGGCAAGTTGGTTAGGACATCTACTTTGTGCATGACACAAGTAATTTTTCCAACAATTGTTTACAGATAGATTACTGATCAGATAGATAGATTCACTGTATCACAATTCCAGTGGGTCAGAAGTTTACATACACTAAGTTGACTGTGCCTTTAAACAGCTTGGAAAATTCCAGAAAATGATTTCAATGCTTTAGAAGCTTCTGATACGCTAATTGACATAATTTGAGTCAATTGGAGGTGTAGCTGTGGGTGTATTTCAAGGCCTACCTTCAAACTCAGTGCCTATTTGCTTGACATCATGGGACAATCAAAAGAAATCAGCCAAGACCTCTTTTTTAGGAGACCTCCACAAGTCTGGTTCATCCTTGGGAGCAATTTCCAAATGCCTGAAGGTATCACGTTCATCTGTACAAACAATAGTACGCAAGTATAAACACCATGGGACCACAAAGTCATCATACCGCTCAAGAAGGAGATGCATTCTGTGTCCTAGAGATTAACGTGCAAAAAGTGCAAAAAGTGCAAATCAATCCCAGAACAACAGCAAAGCACCTTGTGAAGATGCTGGAGGAAAAAGGTCAAAAAGTATCTATTTCCACAGTAAAACGAGTCAATATCAACATAACCTGAAAAGCCGCAGCAAGGAGGAAGCCACTGCTCAAAACCTCCATAAAAAAAGCCCTGACTATAGTCTACAACTGCACATGGGGACAAAGATCGAACTTTTTGTAGAAATGTCCTCTGGTCTGATGAAATAAAAAATAGAACTGTGGATATATTTAAGCAACATCTCAAGACATCAGTCAAGTTAAAGCTTGGTCGCAAATGGGTCTTCCAAATGGACAATGACCCCAAGCATACTTCCAAAGTGGTGGCAAAATGGCTCAAGGACAACAAAGTCAAGGTATTGGAGTGGCCATCACAAAGCACTGACTTCAAACCTACTAGAACATTTGTGGGCAGAACTGAAAAATCGTGTGCGAGCAAGAGGCCTACAAACCGGACTCCATTACTACCAGCTCTGTCAGGAGGAAAGGGCCAAAATTCACCCAACTTATTGTGGGAAGCTTGTGGAAGGCTACCCGACATGTTTGACCCAAGTTAAACAATTTAATGGGAATGCTACCAAATAATAATTGAGTGTATGTAAACTTCTGATCCACTGGGAATGTGATGAATGAAATAAAAGCTGAAATAAATCATTCTCTCTACTATTATTCTGATATTTCACATTCTTAAAATAAAGTGGTGATCCTACCTGACCTAAGATAGGGAATTGTTACTAGGATTAAATGTCAGGAATTGTGAAAAGTCCAGTTTAAATGTATTTGGCTAAGGCGTATGTAAACCTCCGACTTCAACTGTATCTCCCTGGCATATTACATAATTTATGCAGCCTCATCCTGTTGTGCTGTGCTCACTTGAACAGTAAGGTGGCGTGGCGGTCCTTCGTGGGCAAACTTTGTCATCAAAGTCTGGCATTCTCTGGATTTGTGGTGCATTCAAGACAACTGGGGGTTGGGGTGGACAAAAAGGTGGAATTATGATGACGTAAGTGATCTTCAGGTCATAGCTCTAGAAAGAGGCCCGAGTTCCCGATTTTACAATTTCGAGTTGGATGAAAGTTCAAAAACTATTTTCCTAGTCATAGCTCATTTTTCGCAAATTCCCAGTTAGTCTTGAACTCACTAAAGTCCGATTTTGCAGTTCCGAAGTTAACAGTTGTTTTGAGCGCGACACAAATTATGCTTCCTTGACAGCATTTACATTTTTAACTAGGAAAAGAGACCCTTAATCTTAGACTTGGGACCACACATCCACAGCCTCTCCACTGAATAGCAGGCTAATGATTGCTTTGCAATACTTGCAGTTAGCCACTGATTCCTTCCGAACCACTCATTGTTGAATTTGCGATTTCCAACTTGTTGTGTAATGTTTATGTCCAATGGCCGCTGAGCACCGATACCTTTTATCTGTTGTTTCTCTTCTTTATTTCTCTTCATATGACAAGGATTAAAAAGGATTTGCAAGTAGATTGTCAACTTGATTCATGATGTTGACTGCTAGCTAAGATTTTGAAAGTATGATGTTGACATGATCAGTCCAATCAAAGCTGCTGTAGACATAACGTGATTTGACGTGATTTTGTCTGTGGCCAATGACCTTGAGCCTTCTTGGATGGGCACTTCTAATGTAACTCTATGGCAGCACCCAATGGGCTAGAAATGTACACCTCTACCGTTAGACTTGGCGGTGACGTAGTGTCCCAATGAGTGACAGAATACTGAGCCAATCAAGGCGCAACGCTCCATATTTTCTGCTGTTTTGCCCCACCACCACAGAAAGCACTGAGCTAAGCTGAACACCTGCATTTGGGAGCTGTATTACTCAAGAAAACAAAAACGTTTGTATGCGGCTTTATCAAATATATATTTTGACATTGTTTGCGAACTGATATGGGACATGTATTAATGCCAAAACAACATGCAAAACAGGCAAGCCCCCAAAAATGTGGGTCTCTGCCCCACCTGCTCTGAATGACAGGTCGCCACTGAAGTTAACCGCCACATGATTCTCCGCCTATGTAGGCAGCCTACTCTATTTCAATGACACCACACATACAGTACTAGGCGCACTTCAACTCTCATGCCCAACTAGGAGAGGTAGACTACTGAAGTTGAAGCAGAGTGTGTGAATAATGTGAAAAAATTTGCTATGAGACGTGCCTTGGAAGAACCTTTACTTGTTACAGTGGCAGATTTAGGTATGGGCAACATGGGCAGCCTCCCAGGGAGGCATCTTGCCGGGGTCGGCACGGGGCACCTGCACAATTTTGGGGAATGGTGACATTTGCGCAATCGGTTTTCTATCGCTCATTTGCACTGCACATCAATAATATCATGTCAATAATATCATGTCAATAATATCATGTCAATAATATCATGTCACCGTGTGGGAATGTGGGTCAATTAACCTTGTCGGAGTGGGCACCCTGATTCTAGTGTGTGAGCTAGACATGCTATTGCCTGGGAAGGTCTTCCCCTCAGAAGTACAAGATCGGGAGGGGGCGGGGGTAGGTTGACCTCAGAACTCCCCACTAGAATCCCGAGGTAGGGGGAGCGGGGGAATCTATCAAATAACGTACCTCTACTACGTACAATACTAAATCCATCACACTACGAAATGCTACAAAATAAACCACAATTCATTCATAATACTGTGAATATGTAGTTTCACAGACATACAGTTGTCATGACGTTGGACTGGGGGGTAGGTTTATGACAGTCATAAATACCTCTTGCCCCCTTTTTCCTCTCTCTACCATACTGATGTTACATTTGCAAAACCCTTGGTTAACATAGAGATTCGGGGAACATCAGAAGGTGGGGAAATTAACTATATTCTGGTAATGCAACCAAATGAACATATGCGGTGGTACTTAATGAATATGATGTCAGTTCGGTTGTCATCTGAGACATTCTCATCAATGGTAAGATGACTCTACAGTGGAAAGTCTACACATCAGAGTTATCGGATTCACATGGAATTGTTGTTCAATTTAAATTTTAGCTTCTAAAATGTGAGATTTGAGTTTTCATAAGATATATAAATATATATATATATATATATATATATATATATATATATATATATATATATATATATATATATATATATATATATATATAAAACTTTTCAAACATGCCCTTCTCTCCCTTCCTATATAAGCCCTTGACGACAATATCACTTTCTGTTCCGAGGACGTGAGGACGACTGTCCTATGTCAGAATGGTCCAGATAATAACTACGGAACGAAGCCAACATCAGAGTGAGCTTTGGTTGCGAATGGTATGAACTTTGAACTCTTATTCACTACAGAGGTGATACCTCCTAGCCGTTGAGTTAGCAACAGCAGCAGCAAACGCAGTTTAGGAAGGAACAAACAGAGTATCCCGTCTACCACACAGCGATGTTACTACAACGTATCCAATTGACAACCAGAGACATTCATCCAAGTACTCGGTTTGGCAACACGGCCTTCCATCTACAACCAACCTACTGAAGCGCAGCTCTGAGTAAATATTTATTGCATTTTCCTTTTCCAAATGGCCGGTAATTTAGAATGCATAAAATACCATATTTACGATAGCACAGCTTCACCTTTGTTCCTGTCTTCCCGCTCTTTCACTCAACCCAGCCCCTTTTCCTTTGTGTAACAAGCTGTCATATCTGTTACGCCCGCCAGGGACATTTTCCTTTATGACGCAATTTGTAATCAAGTTATGATTAATTATGTGTATGTGTAATTCTGCATGATTAGTTAGGTATTTAGTAAATAAATAATTAAACCCAATTTTGAATTACTGAATGGATAAGAAAAGGTCTAAGCCATCAGATGCCCAGTATAGTAAAAAAGGAAAGAAGAGGAGAAACATGCAAAAGATAAAGGTATGCG
>NW_027004869.1:0-4570 GCF_036934945.1 Oncorhynchus masou masou
CCTAATATAACCCCAGGAGAGAAGGCTTGGCTCCTAATATAACCCCAGGAGAGAAGGCTTGGCTCCTAATATAACCCCAGGAGAGAAGACTTGGCTCCTAATATAACCCCAGGAGAGAAGACTTGGCTCCTAATATAACCCCAGGAGAGAAGACTTGGCTCCTAATATAACCCCAGGAGAGAAGGCTCCTAATATAACCCCTAGGAGAGAAGGCTTGGCTCCTAATATAACCCCAGGAGAGAAGCTGGCTCCTAATATAACCCCAGGAGAGAAGGCTCCTAATATAACCCCATGAGAGAAGGCTTGGCTCCTAATATAACCCCAGGAGAGAAGAGGCTCCTAATATAACCCCAGGAGAGAAGGCTCCTAATATAACCCCAGGAGAGAAGGCTCCTAATATAACCCCATGAGAGAAGGCTTGGCTCCTAATATAACCCCAGGAGAGAAGAGCTCCTAATATAACCCCAGGAGAGAAGGCTTTCCTAATATAACCCCAGGAGAAGGCTTAACCCTGTGCCCTTGGGAGAGAAGGCTCCTAATATAACCCCAGGAGAGAAGGCTCCTAATATAACAGGAGAGGACCCATGGAGAGAAGGCTCCTAATATAACCCCATGGAGAGAAGGCTCCTAATATAACCCCAGGAGAGAAGGCTTGGCTCCTAATATAACCCCAGGAGAGAAGGCTCCTAATATAACCCCAGGAGAGAAGGCTCCTAATATAACCCCAGGAGAGAAGGCCCTAATATAACCCCAGGAGAGAAGGCTTGGCTCCTAATATAACCCCAGGAGAGAAGGGCTCCTAATATAACCCCAGGAGAGAAGACTTGGCTCCTAATATAACCCCAGGAGAGAAGGCTCCAATATAACCCCCAGGAGAGAAGGCTCCTAATATAACCCCAGGAGAGAAGGCTCCTAATATAACCCCCAGGAGAGAAGGCTCCTAATATAACCCCAGGAGAGACTTGGCTCCTAATATAACCCCAGGAGAGAAGGCTTGGCTCTAATATAACCCCAGGAGAGAAGGCTTGGCTCCAATATAACCCCAGGAGAGAAGGCTCCTAATATAACCCCAGGAGAGAAGGCTCCTAATATAACCCCAGGAGAGAAGGCTCCTAATATAACCCCAGGAGAGAAGGCTCCTAATATAACCCCCATGAGAGAAGGCTCCTAATATAACCCCAGGAGAGAAGGCTCCTAATATAACCCCAGGAGAGAAGGCTCCTAATATAACCCCAGGAGAGAAGGCTCCTAATATAACCCCAGGAGAGAAGGCTCCTAATATAACCCCAGGAGAGAAGGCTTGGCTCCTAATATAACCCCAGGAGAGAAGACTTGGCTCCTAATATAACCCCAGGAGAGAAGGCTTGGCTCCTAATATAACCCCAGGAGAAAAGGCTTGGCTCCTAATATAACCCCAGGAGAGAAGGCTTGGCTCCTAATATAACCCCAGGAGAGAAGGCTCCTAATATAACCCCAGGAGAGAAGGCTCCTAATATAACCCCAGGAGAGAATGCTCCTAATATAACCCCAGGAGAGAAGGCTCCTAATATAACCCCAGGAGAGAAGGCTTGGCTCCTAATATAACCCCAGGAGAGAAGGGCTCCTAATATAACCCCAGGAGAGAAGGCTCCTAATATAACCCCAGGAGAGAAGGCTCCTAATATAACCCCATGAGAGAAGGCTCCTAATATAACCCCAGGAGAGAAGGCTCCTAATATAACCCCAGGAGAGAAGGCTCCTAATATAACCCCAGGAGAAGACTTGGCTCCTAATATAACCCCAGGAGAGAAGGCTTACTCTAATATAACCCCAGGAGAGAAGGCTCCTAATATAACCCCAGGAGAGAAGACTTGGCTCCTAATATAACCCCAGGAGAGAAGGCTCCTAATATAACCCCAGGAGAGAAGGCTCCTAATATAACCCCAGGAGAGAACTTGGCTCCTAATATAACCCCAGGAGAGAAGGCTCCTAATATAACCCCAGGAGAGAAGCTTGGCTCCTAATATAACCCCAGGAGAGAAGACTTGGCTCCTAATATAACCCCAGGAGAGAAGACTTGGCTCCTAATATAACCCCATGAGAGAAGACTGGCTCCTAATATAACCCCATGAGAGAAGGGCTCCTAATATAACCCCAGGAGAGAAGGCTCCTAATATAACCCCAGGAGAGAAGACTTGGCTCCTAATATAACCCCAGGAGAGAAGGCTTGGCTCCTAATATAACCCCAGGAGAGAAGGCTCCTAATATAACCCCATGAGAGAAGGCTTGGCTCCTAATATAACCCCAGGAGAGAAGACTTGGCTCCTAATATAACCCCAGGAGAGAAGGCTTGGCTCTAATATAACCCCAGGAGAGAAGGCTCCTAATATAACCCCAGGAGAGAAGGCTCCTAATATAACCCCATGAGAGAAGGCTCCTAATATAACCCCAGGAGAGAAGACTTGGCTCCTAATATAACCCCAGGAGAGAAGGCTTGGCTCCTAATATAACCCCATGAGAGAAGGCTCCTAATATAACCCCATGAGAGAAGGCTTGGCTCCTAATATAACCCCAGGAGAGAAGACTTGGCTCCTAATATAACCCCAGGAGAGAAGGCTTGGCTCCTAATATAACCCCAGGAGAGAAGGCTCCTAATATAACCCCAGGAGAGAAGGCTCCTAATATAACCCCAGGAGAGAAGGCTCCTAATATAACCCCAGGAGAGAAGGCTCCTAATATAACCCCAGGAGAGAAGGCTCCTAATATAACCCCATGAGAGAAGGCTCCTAATATAACCCCATGAGAGAAGGCTCCTAATATAACCCCAGGAGAGAAGGCTCCTAATATAACCCCAGGAGAGAAGGCTTGGCTCCTAATATAACCCCATGAGAGAAGGCTCCTAATATAACCCCAGGAGAGAAGGCTCCTAATATAACCCCAGGAGAGAAGGCTTGGCTCCTAATATAACCCCAGGAGAGAAGGCTCCTAATATAACCCCAGGAGAGAAGGCTCCTAATATAACCCCAGGAGAGAAGGCTCCTAATATAACCCCAGGAGAGAAGGCTCCTAATATAACCCCAGGAGAGAAGGCTCCTAATATAACCCCAGGAGAGAAGGCTCCTAATATAACCCCATGAGAGAAGGGCTCCTAATATAACCCCAGGAGAGAAGACGGCTCCTAATATAACCCCAGGAGAGAAGGCTTGGCTCTAATATAACCCCAGGAGAGAAGACTTGGCTCCTAATATAACCCCAGGAGAGAAGGCTTGGCTCTAATATAACCCCAGAGAGAGAAGGCTCCTAATATAACCCCAGGAGAGAAGGCTCCTAATATAACCCCAGGAGAGAAGGCTCCTAATATAACCCCAGGAGAGAAGAGCTCCTAATATAACCCCAGGAGAGAGAGGCTCCTAATATAACCCCAGGAGAGAAGGCTTGGCTCCTAATATAACCCCAGGAGAGAAGGCTTGGCTCCTAATATAACCCCATGAGAGAAGGCTTCTCCTAATATAACCCCAGGAGAGAAGGCTCCTAATATAACCCCAGGAGAGAAGACTTGGCTCCTAATATAACCCCAGGAGAGAAGCTTGGCTCCTAATATAACCCCAGGAGAGAAGGCTTGGCTCCTAATATAACCCCAGGAGAGAAGGGCTCCTAATATAACCCCAGGAGAGAAGGCTTGGCTCCTAATATAACCCCAGGAGAGAAGGCTTGGCTCCTAATATAACCCCAGGAGAGAAGGCTTGGCTCTAATATAACCCCAGGAGAGAAGGCTTGGCCCTAATATAACCCCAGGAGAGAAGGCTCCTAATATAACCCCAGGAGAGAAGACTTGGCTCCTAATATAACCCCAGGAGAGAAGGCTTGCCCTAATATAACCCCATGAGAGAAGGCTCCTAATATAACCCCAGGAGAGAAGACTTGGCTCCTAATATAACCCCAGGAGAGAAGACTTGGCTCCTAATATAACCCCAGGAGAGAAGGCTCCTAATATAACCCCAGGAGAGAAGGCTTGGCTCTAATATAACCCCAGGAGAGAAGGCTTGGCTCCTAATATAACCCCAGGAGAGAAGGCTCCTAATATAACCCCAGGAGAGAAGGCTCTAATATAACCCCAGGAGAGAAGGCTCCTAATATAACCCCAGGAGAGAAGGCTGGCTCCTAATATAACCCCAGGAGAGAAGGCTCCTAATATAACCCCAGGAGAGAAGGCCTCCTAATATAACCCCATGGAGAGGGAAGGGCTCTAATATAACCCCAGGAGAGAAGGCTCCTAATATAACCCCAGGAGAGAGAGAACGGCTCCTAATATAACCCCAGGAGAGAAGGGCTCCTAATATAACCCCAGGAGAGAAGGCTCTAATATAACCCCAGGAAGGGCTCTAATATAAGCCCCGAAGAGGCTCCTAATATAACCCCAGGAGAGAGGCGGCTCCTAATATAACCCCAGGAGAAGGCTCCTAATATAACCCCAGGAGAGAAGGCTCCTAATATAACCCCAGGAGAGAAGGCTTGGCTCTAATATAACCCCAGGAGAGAAGGCTCCTAATATAACCCCAGGAGAGAAGGCTCCTAATATAACCCCAGGAGA
>NW_027004870.1:0-4570 GCF_036934945.1 Oncorhynchus masou masou
AGTCATATTCCTGGTCGTAATGTTGGTAAGTTGACGTTGCTCTTATATCCAATAGTTCCTCCCGACTGTATGCAATAAAACCTAAGATTTCCTGGGGTAACAATGTAAGAAATAACACATAAAAATACTAAATACTGCATAGTTTCCTAGGAACGTGAAGCGAGTCGGCCATCTCTGCCGGCTAAGGGCTGTTCTTAGGGACACGACAAATAACAAACTTATATTATAAACTGGCTGGTTCGAGCCCTGAATGCTGATTGGCTGATAGCCGTGGTATATTGGCCACATACCACAACCCCCTGAGGTGCCTTATTGCTATTATTAACTGAATGCTGATTGGCTGACAGCCGTGGTATATTGGCCATATACCACAACCCCTGAGGTGCCTTATTGCTATTATTAACTGAATGCTGATTGGCTGACAGCCGTGGTATATTGGCCATATACCACAACCCCCTGAGGTGCCTTATTGCTATTATTAACTGAATGCTGATTGGCTGACAGCCGTGGTATATTGTCCATATACCACAACCCCCTGAGGTGCCTTATTGCTATTATTAACTGAATGCTGATTGGCTGACAGCCGTGGTATATTGGCCATATACCACAATCCCCTGAGGTGCCTTATTGCTATTATTAACTGAATGCTGATTGGCTGATAGCTGTGGTATATTGGCCATATACCACAACCCCCTGAGGTGCCTTATTGCTATTATTAACTGAATGCTGATTGGCTGACAGCCGTGGTATTTCAGACCTTATACCACGGGTTTGAAAAAAACACTTATTTTTACTGCTCTAATTCCGTTCGTAAACAGTTTATAATAGCAATAAGGCACCTTAGGGTTTGTGATGTTTGGCCAATATACCACGGCGTTCACCACGGCGTTGCGTCATGCATAAGAACAGCCCTTAACCGTGGTATATTGGCCATATACCACACCCCCAATAAAAAATGACTCAAGAAAAAGTCAAAGTCACCCTGTAAAATTCTACTTGAGTAAAAGTTTAAAAGTATTTCGTTTAAAATATACTTAAGTATCAAAAGTAAAAGTATACATAATAAAACAATTCTTATATTAAGCAAACAAGTTTCTAGTTTTTTAAATGTTATTTACGGAAAGTCATGGGCACACTCCAACATTCAGACATAATTTACGAACGAAGCATGTGTGTTTTGTGAGTCCGAAGTAGGGATGACCAGGGATGTTCGGTTGATAAGTGCGTGAATTTGACCATTTTCCGGTCCTGCTAACCGTTCGAAGTGTAACGAGCACTTTCGGAAGGAAAATGTATGGAGTAAAAAGTATAATATTTTCTTAAGGAATGGAGTGAAGAAGAAGTAAAAGTAGTCAAAAATATAAATAGTAAAGTAAGGTACAGATACCCCCAAAAACGACTTAAGTAGTACTTGAAAGTATTTTTTACTTTACACCGCTGTAATTGTGTTATTTGACGTGTCTGTTTTGACACGCTGATACCGAAACAGCGTTCCATATCGAGCCACCTATTGCCACACTCAAGATGGCGTCTTTTTCATTCCACTTTCGGCTGCGAGGCGTCTCGCAAGTGTCAATGTAGTGTTGACAGTGGCTGCAGGAACTGTCAGGGTGAGGTAGGTAACATCCCAGAACCGAATGGAGTAATTATCGCGGTACATTTCTTGAAAACCAACCCACCACATTCATTATAACACTGTAAACAGTGTAAACCTCCAACGAAGCCATGACAGAGGACCCGAGTGCTCAAACTTGGTCCATCAACAAGGACGATTATGTGCTCAACGAGGTGATTGGTGAGTATGCCGCTAGACACCTAGCTAGCATGCTAACGTCATAGCTAAGCTGGCTTTCTTGCAAGACAGCTAACTAGCTCGCTAATTTATAGCTGGTCAGCTAAACCTACAGCTAACCACCAACCGTACTTTTGATATCAAATATATTAAAGTAACGTTAGACCTAGGCCAAACATCCGTTTATCAGTTGTGCGTTTCATGGATTACTAGCTAGCTAGGCAGCTAATTAGCGTAGCTAGCTTCCCGAAGCTACTGGAGCTAGCGAACTAGGTAAATCAGGACAAGTGAAGTGCTAGCTAGGGGCAGGATGGAGGTGGGTGGTTCCCTTTTTTCTCTGAAAGGCATGATAGGGCTTAATGAGTCACTCATACCTTGTGTTAGTATGGAGTTGGTAGCTACTAGATGAGTCAAATCAAATTTTATTGGTCACATACAAACGGTTAGCAGATGTTAATGCGAGTGTAGCGAAATGCTTGTGCTTCTAGATCGATCGTGCAGCAATATCTAACAAGTAGTCTTACAATTTCACAACTACTACCTTATACACACGAGTGTAAAGGAATGATTAATTAAGAATGTGTACATAAAAATATATGGATGAGCAATGGCCGTGCGGCAAAGGCAAGATGCAGTAGATGGAATAGAGCAGAGGTGGGACCAAGTCTTAGTTTTACAAGTCTCAATTCTTGGCTCTCAAGTCCTAAACTTTGAGTTTCGAGTCCTAAACAAGTCATAATGTCCTCTTCACCAAATGTAATCCCATGTCATGGTTTTTAACGAGTAATAGTTAGTATACTACATTTATGCAAATCATGAATGCTTTTAAAAATATATATTTATTACTTTACAAATAAACGTTATATATCCATGGAAATACATGGGTAGTCATGAGAAAGACCCCCCTCTCAATCTGTGACAGCGGAAGAGGCGTGGTAGGCTGGGTCTGGTCGTGTGGGGTGGTTGCTCTCCTGAAGATGAATTAAGTAGCAGAGTGTCTGCTGGCAATCCAACATGGCAATTCACATAGCAACAGCTGCTTTAGGTGATGTATTTCTGTGTAGAATAGAGAAAGAAAGGTCAAAACTGCGGAGGCCAGCAGAGAGGGGGGTGGTAGGATTTGTGTGAAGCATAAACACAGAGGTTCAAGCATTCGCCGTAATCAGCAGGTTAGGAAGAGTACACAACCATTCTAGGAGGCACTCTGCCACAAATGTGCTCATTTTGATCTTGTCCAGCTCCAAAAAGCGTGGTGGCTCGTCAATCAGCAAGTCTAATCTAGGCTAGCAGTGAGGACGGCACATAACAATACAGGCTCCAGACATCACAAGCCAGCAAACCCATGAAACAAACAAGTTACACACACTCATAAACACACAACTCCGTGATGGATAGCTGTCAGCTATATTAGCCACAACTTACTGTTTTGTGCAGCTTCAAATGTCGAACGGGGTTGGAAAATTGTTGCGCCTCCGTCTGCAATTTTCTTCCCGCATGTTTTGCAAGTTGCAATCCGTTTTTTGTTGATACAACGCCGTCTTTATATCCGAAAATAATTATTTTGGGTACCGTCTTTCCAAGGGCTCCTTCTGACTCACCCGCCGACGTTCCTCTTCCCGCGCATATTTTGATTGGCTGCTGTCCGATTCAAACTGTAATCTGTTAAATGAAGAATTGATGCGCTGCACACTTTTTAATAGCATAATTTTTTATATTTGGGCTTGGGGAGGGTGTCAGGTCGCAGTCATAAGCCTCAAGTCCAAGTCAAGTCACGTCGTCATTGGTGTTAAAGTAGAGTTGCAAGTCATCATATTTGTGTCATGTGACTCAAGTCCACACCTCTGGTATAGAGTCTAGTATATACAGTGGGGCAAAAAAGTATTTAGTCAGCCACTAATTGTGCAAGTTCTCCCACTTAAAAAGATGAGGCCTGTAATTTTCATCATAGGTACACTTCAACTATGACAGACAAAATGAGACAAAAAAATCCAGAAAATCACATTGTAGGATTTTTAATGAATTTATTTGCAAATTATGGTGGAAAATAAGTATTTGGTCAATAACAAAAGTTTATCTCAATACTTTGTTATATACCCTTTGTTGGCAATGACAGAAGTCAAACATTTTCTGTAAGTCTTCACTAGGTTTTCACACACTGTTGCTGGTATTTTGGCCCATTCCTCCATTCAGATCTCCTCTAGAGCAGTGATGTTTTTTGGGGCTGCTGCTGGGCAACACGACTTTCAACTCCCTCCAAAGGTTTTCTATTGGGTTGAGATCTGGAGACTGGCTAGGCTACTCCAGACCTTGAAATGCTTCTTACGGCCACTCCTTCATTGCCCGGGCGGTGTGTTTGGGATCATTGTCATGCTGAAAGACCTAGCCACATTTCATCTTCAATGCCCTTTGCTGATGGAAGGAGGTTTTCACTCAAAATATCATTTTTTTAGAATTTCGTCTACCTTGTTGTTAAGAGACTGACATTGGCGAGTAGTATGGCTGTTCCACTGGATGTCAGAAGGTGAATTCACCAATTTGTAAGTCGCTTCTGGATAAGAGCGTCTGCTAAATGACGTAAATGTAAATGTAAATGTATACTGGGAGCGATGAGTGGAGTCTGCCCCTTCTGCGGCGCTCTTGTTTTGGGTCACCTACTGGGATCCGATCCATTGTCCTAGGTGGTGGTCCAAACAGAGGATTCGCTTCGGGAAAGTTGTATTCCTGGTTGTAATGTTGTTGTAATGTTGTTTAACTTTAGCCTGCAGCTTTGATATGTGC
>NW_027004871.1:0-4569 GCF_036934945.1 Oncorhynchus masou masou
CCTCTTGATACTACCCATCCGGGATCGTGAATAAAGCCTCAGTCTCATTAGCATAACGCAACGTTAACGATTTCTGAAAATCGCAAATGAAATGAAAATAATATGCCTGCTCTCAAGCTTAGCCTTTTCTTAACAACACTGTCACCTCAGATTTTCAAAATATGCTTTTGAACCATAGCAAATCAAGCATTTGTGTAAGAGTATTGCAAGCTAGCTTAGCATTTTGCGTAGCATTTAGCACGCAACATTTTCACAAAAATCATTTACCTTTGAAGAGCTTCGGATATTTTCAATGAGGAGACTCTGTTACATAGCAAATGTTTCTTTTTTCCTGAAAGAATCTTTTGTGTAGGAGAAATCGCTCCGTTTTGTACATCACATTTGGCTACCGAAACGAACCGAAAATTCAGTCACCTACAACGTCAAACTTTTTCCGAATTAACTCCATAATATCGACTCGAAACATGGCAAACGTTGTTTAGAATCAATCCTCAAGGTGTTTTTTCACATATCTCTTCAATGATATGCCGTTCGTGGAAGCCTGCTTTCCCCTCAGAATCCATGGAAAAATACCAGCAGCTGAAAATGACGACAAATTTCGAACGGAGGACACCGGGCGGACACCTGGAAAATGTAGTCTCTTATGGTCAATCTTCCAATGATATGCCTACAAATACCATCACAATGCTGCAGACACCTTGAAAACGATAGATAAGACAGGCTCATTCCTGTCGCATTCACAACCCATATAAGAGACAATGGAAAACAGAGCCTCAAAAAATCTCATTTTCTGGTTGCCCGTTTCATCTTGGTTTTGCCTGTAGCTCCTGTTCTACGGCACCCACAGACAATATCTTTGCAGTTCGACATTAGTGTTTTTCTTTCCAAGCTCATCAATTATATCATAATCGGCATCTTTTTGTGACAAATGTCTTAATTTAAAGCAAGAACGTTTTCATCCAAAAATGAAATTAAGCCCCCAGAGTTTCAAGAGGATAACGTACTTTCAGATCCCTGAAACCCCATCTGATGTGGTGGAAGTTTTTGAAACAGATCAGAACGCCTTTGAGGACCACCTTCCTATGAAATGTATATGATTGTATTTAAATCAAATCAAATTTATTTATATAGCCCTTCGTACATCAGCTGATATCTCAGTGCTGTACAGAAACCCAGCCTAAAACCCCAAACAGCAAGCAATGCAGGTGTAGATGCACGATGGTTAGGAAAAACTCCCTGGAAAGGCCAAAACCTAGGATGAAACCTAGAGAGGAACCAGGCTATGTGGGGTGGCCAGTCCTCTTCTGGCTGTGCCGGGTAGAGATTATAACAGAACATGGCCAAGATGTTCAAATGTTCATAAATGACCAGCATGGTCGAATAATAATAAGGCAGAACAGTTGAAACTGGAGCAGTAGCACGGCCAGGTGGACTGGGGACAGCAAGGAGTCATCATGTCAGGTAGTCCTGGGGCATGGTCCTAGGGCTCAGGTCCTCCGAGAGAGAAGGAGAGAATTAGAGAACGCACACTTAGATTCACACAGGACACCGAATTGGACAGGAGAAGTACTCCAGATATAACAAACTGACCCCAGCCCCCGACACAAACTACTGCAGCATAAATACTGGAGGCTGAGACAGGAGGGGTCAGGAGACACATTTATTTCTGTTATCAATCAAGGTGAGACTTGACAAGGCGCAGGAGAAACAGAAGGAGAAAAGGTTGAAAGGAAGGCGAGACCTGGGGAAAACCTCTCTGCTTTTGCTCCTAGCTGGGGTCACCATCTGTTAAAGTGAATATTTAGGAGGGCAAAGAAAAGAGGAGGCTCTACCACAGGTGCGCCGTGGCCAAACTCTCCTACCAGAGCAGTCAAGACAGCTAGACAAGCTGATTATGAACTTCGGTCGAATATTCTCTCCATTCCCAGGACAAACAGATGTCCTGTTCCACCATATCCACACTGAACCCGGCAAGAAGGTGCATATCCGCCCTTACAGGATTCCTGAGGCTCGCCGAGTCATCGCTAAGAAAGAGGTGAGGGAGATGTTGAGGATGGGCGTGATCGAGCCCTCGACGAGTGAGTGGTCCAGTCCCATAGTCCTGGTCCCCAAATCCGATGGTAGTATGAGACTCTGCAACGACTTTAGGGGCGTGAATGCCATCTCTACATTCGATGCGTATCCCATGCCCCGCGTGGATGAACTCTTGGAGCGCTTAGGAAAGGCCAAGTTCATCACTACCCTGGATTTGACGCAAGGGATATTGGCAAGTGCCGTACCGGAGGATCGCCCAAAGACTGCCTTCGCCACCCCAGAGGGGCTTTTCCAGTGTGTGAGGATGCCCTTTGGACTGCACGGTGCCGCTGCAACCTTCCAACGTCTCATGGATGCCATTCTACGGCCCCATCAAGAGTATGCAGCGGCGTACATAGACGATGTGGTCATCCACAGCGAGGACTGGGATAGTCACCTCCTGCGATTACGGGCGGTGCTCGTGGAGTTTGGAAGCCACAGGGTTGACAGCCAATCCAAATAAATGCTGCCTGGGCCTGTCCGAAGCGGAATACCTGGGGTACACCGTGGGGAATGGGAAAATACGCCCACAGGCAGAGAAGACCAGGGCAATTCGTGACTGGCCTCGACCCCGGACCAAGCGAGACGTTCGGGCCTTCTAAGGGATAACAGGATATTATCGCCGTTTTATCCCGGGATATGAAACCATTGCCAACCCCCTCACAAACCTCATCAGGAAAAACCTGCCAAACCAGGTAGAGTGGAAAGACGAGACGGAAGAGGCCTTTCAATTGCTAAAAGATGGCCTGTGTTCTGATCCCGTTCTACAGGCTCCGGACTTCTCACAAGAGTTCATTGTGCAGGTCGATGCCTCGGATACAGGGCTCGGGGCCGTACTAGCTCAGGGTAAAGGTGAAGCAGAGAAGCCGATTCTCTTCATTAGCAGGAAGCTCAGCGATCGGGAACAGAGGTATGTGACCGTAGAGAAAGAGGCCTTAGCCATCAAGTGGGCCCTCGATTATCTCCGGTACTACCTACTGGGTCGGAGGTTTGCATTAGTTACTGACCATGCGTCCCTCACGTGGATGGCTGGTAAGAGAAACAATAACAACAGAATAGCCAGATGGTTTTTGTCTTTACAACCGTTCTCTTTCCATGTCATCCACAGGGCCGGATCGAGGAACGGGAATGCAGACGCGCTGTCCCGACGCGACCAAGACGGTGCGTCTGGCGCCCGACCCTCCGGTTCGGTCCTGGGGGGGAAGGTATGTGGAAGGACCACCAGAGGGCAGGCTGGGCTCATGGATAGTAGCCCAACAAGGCATGGAAGACAAGGTAACCAGAGGCAATTAAGCACAGCTGACGGTACTAATGACATACTCTCCTTCCCCTATAAGAGAGAGAGGAAAAACTATCTCTGGAAGATGGCCACGGAGAGAGAGGAGCTATCCAGGAAGAACCACTAAGACGGTGACAATCCCGTGACTTTTTGTTGTAGTTTAAAGATAATCATATTGTGTTCCTGTTTCATCTGCAGAAGAAGATGTATGTTTTTTCCTTGGAAGATTTTCATTGATTATGTTGGAATGTTTTTGTTGACCAAATGCCCTCAATAGAGAACTGTGTTAAATCAAGAAAACCTACTCCTGACTCGTTTATTCCACCTTCCCGCTTTAGAGTGACGCCCAATTACTTGGTCCGCTCACAACTATTTAGCGTTTTTACTATTTGCATACAAAACTACCTGAAATAACCTTTTTATTTCCCTAATGCTGATCTTTTTTTCTGTCTTCCTAGGGTTACCTCGGTGGAAGCCAACAATTAGTCGACCACTGGAAGCCCTGACGCCCTACACTTCAGGGAAGCTCGATAGACAAACTACGTAAAGTTTTGGTTGAGAAAAGCAAGAAATTGTAGTTATGCTAAGCGTATAAAAAATGTACCTCTTCAATTTACCTCTACAAATGACTTTAGGACCATCGACTGGCCGAGCCCCCCAGGAGGTATCCCATCCACCAGAACCAGTGAGTTCGGATCAGTTTGGTTTGCTGTGCTCAGAGTCGGAGTGGGACCAGTTAGGCTATACCTTCCAAAAGTGTTGAAGTACATATCTCCCATTTCTAACACTGCACCAATCCATGACATTTTCTCAGTGTAACCTGTGTGTTTGCTTGTTTATGTGTCCGTCTCCTACCTTGTTCCCTTTAACTCTGCTCCTGTTCTCAAGAGCGCAGCAGTGCCTGGACTTTGCAGTCCCCCTTCTGAGACTGGCTGCCTGTTGAGAACAAGGGACAGGCAGAACCTCCATCCACACAGCAACCACCACCTCTATATTCCACAAACCAGAATTCAGTATTTTAGTCTATGATACAGAAAATCAGTGGAAAAAATTCACTACACAGCTGTACCAAAAACGATTAAAGTTTATGTATGAAAATATATTGACAGGTTGGGTTTCACAAGGTGTTCATTATTGGAAGCTGTAAGGTATCCTTTGATGGTATTTATTTGTTCCAGGTTATTCATTGTTGTATCCTTGGACCTACACCAGATGAT
>NW_027004872.1:0-4567 GCF_036934945.1 Oncorhynchus masou masou
CCCCCACTCACCGAGCGCCCTCCTGGCGCACTCGAGGAGGAAACCTGGCGGCAACGGAGGAAATCATCGATCAGCGAACGGTCCAGCACGTCCCGAGAGGGAACCCAACTCCTCTCCTCAGGACCGCACCCCTCCCAATCCACTAGGTACTGATGACCACGGCCCCGAGGGCGCATGTCCAAAATCTTACGAACCCTGTAGATGGGTGCGCCTCGACAAGGATGGGGGGGGAGGGACGAGCGGGGGCGCCAAGAACGGGCTTAACACAGGAGACATGGAAGACCGGGTGAACGCGACGAAGATAGCTGGAGAAGAAGTCGCACTGCGACAGGATTAATGACCTGGGAAATACGGAACGGACCAATGAACCGGGGCCAACTTACGAGAAGCTGTCTTAAGGGGAAGGTTCTGAGTGGAGAGCCATACTCTCTGACCGCAACAATATCTAGGACTCTTGGTCCTACGCTTATTAGCGGCCCTCACAGTCTGCGCCCTATTACGGCAAAGTGCCGACCTGACTCCTTCCAGGTGCGCTCGCAACGCTGGACAAAAGCCTGAGCGGAGGGGACGCAGGACTCGGCGAGCTGAGATGAGAACAGCGGAGGCTGGTACCCGAGGCTACACTGAAAAGGGGATAGACCGGTAGCAGACGAGGGAAGCGAGTTGTGGGCGTACTCTGCCCAGGGGAGCTGTTCTGACCAAGACGCAGGGTTACGAAAAGAAAGACTGCGTAAAATGCGACCAACAGTCTGATTGGCCCGCTCGGCTTGACCGTTAGACTGGGGATGAAAGCCGGACGAGAGACTGACGGAAGCCCCAATCAAACGGCAAAACTCCCTCCAAAATTGAGACGTGAACTGCGGGCCTCTGTCGGAAACGACGTCAGACGGAAGGCCATGAATTCGGAAAACATTCTCGATAATGATCTGAGCCGTCTCCTTAGCAGAAGGGAGCTTATCGAGAGGAATGAAATGAGCCGCCTTAGAGAATCTATCGACAACCGTAAGAATAACTGTCTTCCCGCTGATGAAGGCAGTCCGGTGATAAAATCTAAAGCGATGTGAGACCACGGTCGAGAGGGAATGGGAAGCGGTCTGAGACGGCCGGCAGGAGGAGAGTTCCCAGATTTAGTCTGCGCGCAGACCGAACAAGCGGCGACAAATCGACGCAGCGTCACGTTCCCGAGTGGGCCACCAGAAACGCTGGCGAATGGAAGCGGCGCACCTCGAACGCCGGGTGGCCGGCTAACTTGGCAGAGTGGGCCCACTGAAGAACGGCCGGACGAGTAGGAACGGGAACGAACAGAAGGTTCCTAGGACAAGCTCGCGGCGACGGAGTGTGAGCGAGTGCTTGCTTTACCTGCCTCTCAATTCCCCAGACAGTCAACCCGACAACACGCCCTCAGGGAGAATCCCATCGGGGTCGGGTGGAGACCTCAGAAGAACTGAAGAGACGAGATAAAGCATCAGGTTTGGTGTTTTTGAGCCCGGACGATAAGAAATAACAAACTCGAAACGAGCGAAAAACAGAGCCCAACGAGCCTGACGCGCATTAAGTCGTTTGGCTGAACGGATGTACTCAAGGTTCCTATGGTCAGTCCAAACGACAAAAGGAACGGTCGCCCTCCAACCACTGTCGCCATTCGCCTAGGGCTAAGCGGATGGCGAGCAGTTCGCGATGACACAACATCATAGTTACGTTCTGACGGCGATAAGCGATGAGAGAAAAACGCGCAAGGATGGACCTTGCCGTCAGAGAGAGAGCGCTGAGAAAGAATGGCTCCCACGCCCACCTCTGACGCGTCAACCTCAACAACAAACTGTCTAGAGATGTCAGGTGTAACAAGAATAGGTGCGGATGTAAAACGATTCTTAAGAAGATCAAAAGCTCCCTGGGCGGAAACGGACCACTTAAAGCACGTCTTAACAGAAGTAAGGGCTGTGAGAGGAGCTGCCACCTGACCGAAATTACGGATGAAACGACGGTAGAAATTAGCGAAGCCCAGAAAGCGCTGCAGCTCGACGCGTGACTTAGGAACGGGCCAATCAATGACAGCCTGGACCTTAGCGGGATCCATCTTAATGCCCTCAGCGGAAATAACGGAACCGAGAAAAGGGACAGAGGCGGCATGAAAAGTGCACTTCTCAGCCTTCACATAAAGACAGTTCTCCAAAAGGCGCTGGAGGACGCGTCGCACGTGCTGAACATGAATCGAGAGAGACGGTGAAAAAATCAGGATATCGTCCATGTAAACGAAAACAAAAATGTTCAGCATGTCTCTCAGGACGTCGTTAACTAGTGCCTGAAAGACAGCTGGAGCGTCAACGAGGCCGAAAGGAAGAACCCGGTATTCAAAGTGCCCTAACGGAGTGTTAAACGCCGTCTTCCACTCGTCCCCCTCCCTGATGCGCACGAGATGGTAGGCGTTACGAAGGTCCAATTTGGTGAAAAACCTGGCTCCCTGCAGGATCTCGAAGGCTGAAGACATAAGAGGAAGCGGATAACGATTCTTAACTGTTATGTCATTCAGCCCTCGATAATCCACGCATGGGCGCAGGGACCCGTCCTTCTTCTGAACAAAAAAAAACCCCGCTCCGGCGGGGAGGAGGAGGAGACTATGGTACCGGCGTCGAGCGAAACCGACAAATAATCCTCGAGAGCCTTACGTTCGGGAGCCGACAGAGAGTATAATCTACCCCGGGGGAGTAGTTCCCGGAAGGAGATCAATACTACAGTCATACGACCGGTGTGGAGGGAGAGAAGTGGCCTTGGAACGACTGAACACCGTGCGCAGATCGTGATACTCCTCCGGCACCCCTGTCAAATCGCCAGGCTCCTCCTGTGAAGAAGAGACAGAGGAAACAGGAGGGATAGCAGACATTAAACAGGTTACATGACAAGAAACATTCCAGGATAGGATAGTATTACTAGACCAATTAATAGAAGGGTTATGGCGCACTAGCCAGGGATGACCCAAAACAACAGGTGTAAAAGGTGAACGAAAAATTAAAAAGAAATGGTTTCGCTATGATTACCAGAGACAGTGAGGGTTAAAGGCAGCGTCTCACGCTGAATCTTGGGGAGAGAACTACCATCTAAAGCGAACAAGGCCCTGGGCTCCCCTAACTGTCTGAGAGGAATGTCATGTTCCGAGCCCAGGTCTCGTCCATAAAACAGCCCTCCGCCCCAGAGTCTATCAAGGCACTGCAGGAAGCAGATGAACCGGGCCAGCGGAGATGGACCGGAAAGGTAGTGCGTGATCCAGAAGGAGAGGCCTGAGTAGTTGCGCTCACCAGTAGCCCTCCTCTTACTGATGAGCTCTGGCTTTTACTGGACATGAGGTGACAAAATGACCAGCGGAGCCGCAGTAGAGACAGAGGCGATTGGTGATTCTCCGTTCCCTCTCCTTGGCCGAGATGCGAATACCCCCAGCTGCATAGGCTCAGCATCCGAGCCGGCGGAGGAGGGTGGCAGTGATGCGGCAGGTGGCAGTGATGTGGAGAGGGAGCAACGGAGAACGTGAGCTCCTTTCCACGAGCTCGGCGACGAAGATCAAACCGTCGCTCTATGCGAATAGCGAGAGCTATTAAGGAGTCCAGACTGGAAGGAACCTCCCGGGAGAGGATCTCATCCTTAACCTCGACGTGGAGACCCTCCAGAAAACGAGCGAGCAAAGCCGGCCTGCTCCAGTCACTAGAGGCAGCGAGAGTGCGAAACTCAATAGAATAATCCGTTATGGATCTATTCCCCTGACATAGGGAAGACAGGGCCCTGGAAGCCTCCTCGCCAAAAACAGAACGGTCAAAAACCCGTATCATCTCCTCCTTAAAGTCCTGATACTGGTTAATACACTCAGCCTCGCCTCCCAGACTGCCGTGCCCCACTCACGCGCCCGTCCGGTAAGGAGAGAAATGACGTAGGCGATGCGGGCTGCGCTCCTGGAGTAAGTGTTGGGCTGGAGAGAGAACACCACATCACACTGAGTGAGGAATGAGCGGCACTCAGTGGGCTCCCCAGAGTAACACGGCGGGTTGTTGATCCTGGGCTCCGGAGACTCGGAAACCCTGGAAGTGGGCGGTGGATCGAGGTGGAGTTGGTGAACCTGTCTTGTGAGGTCGGAGACTTGGACGGCCAGGGTCTCAACGGCATGTTGAGCAGCAGACAATTCCTCCTCGTGTCTGCCTAGCATCGCTCCCTGGATCTCGACGGCGGAGTGAAAAGGGTCCGGAGCCGCTGGGTCCATTCTTGGTCTGATTCTTCTGTTATGAACTTGAGTGAAGACCCAAAAGCGGTTTTAACAGAAAACAGAGTTCTTTAATGAAAATACAGGAATGGCATAAATCCTCTTCCAACGTTGTCAGCGGAACAAAAAGAACGTTAGTATAGTGCAGGATGCTCCTGCCAGGCAGACTCCGACAGGACAGGACAAGGTGGAAGCAAACGAGACGACAGCTTGCTTCTGGCATCAAAAACACAAACAAGAATCAGACACTGAAAGTAGCAGGAACAGAGAAAGAAATAGAGACCTAATCAGAGGGGGAAGAGAGAACAGGTGTGAAAGAGTGAA
>NW_027004873.1:0-4567 GCF_036934945.1 Oncorhynchus masou masou
GAGGAGTGTTGATCTAGGATCAGGTCCATATAATCAGAGGAGGAGTGTTGATCTAGGATCAGGTCCATATAATCAGAGGAGGAGTGTTGATCTAGGATCAGGTCCATATAATCAGAGGAGGAGTGTTGATCTAGGATCAGGTCCATATAATCAGAGGAGGAGTGTTGATCTAGGATCAGGTCCATATAATCAGAGGAGGAGTGTTGATCTAGGATCAGGTCCATATAATCAGAGGAGGAGTGTTGATCTAGGATCAGGTCCATATAATCAGAGGAGGAGTGTTGATCTAGGATCAGGTCCATATAATCAGAGGAGTGTTGATCTAGGATCAGGTCCATATAATCAGAGGAGTGTTGATCTAGGATCAGGTCCATATAATCAGAGGAGGAGTGTTGATCTAGGATCAGGTCCATATAATCAGAGGAGTGTTGATCTAGGATCAGGTCCATATAACCAGAGGAGGAGTGTTGATTGAGGATTAAATACTGGTAATACCGGTAATCCTATTTCAAATAAAGGTGTGTGAATACTGTGAGTTCTCACCCTGATCTCGACGACAGTGTTTCTCAGGATGTTCTCCAGCCTCTGTTGGTGGTTCCTGACGGACGATGTCACAGATGATGTCACTGCCTTAGGCTGCTTCTCCTTCTCGTCCTCCTGCTTCTGAAACACACACACACACACACACACACACACACACACACACACACACACACACACACACACACACACACACACACACACACACACACACACACGGACACACACACACACAGAGAGAGAGAGAGAGAGAGAGAGAACACTTTAAAGACATGATTAGAATACACATTACATCACAAATCCATTCTACACACCATGATCCATTCTATAATCTAACACTGGTACCCTACACACCATGATCCATTCTATAATCTAACACTGGTACCCTACACACCATGATCCATTCTGTAATCTAACACTCTGGTACCCTACACACCATGATCAATTCTATAATCTAACACTGGTACCCTACACACCATGATCCATTCTGTAATCTAACACTGGTACTCTACACACCATGATCCATTCTGTAATCTAACACTGGTACCCTACACACCATGATCCACTCTATAATCTAACACTCTGGTACCCTACACACCATGATCCATTCTGTAATCTAACACTGGTACCCTACACACCATGATCCATTCTATAATCTAACACTGGTACCCTACACCATGATCCATTCTGTAATCTAACACTGGTACCCTACACCATGATCCACTCTATAATCTAACACTGGTACCCTACACACCATGATCCATTCTATAATCTAACACTCTGGTACCCTACACACCATGATCCATTCTGTAATCTAACACTGGTACCCTACACACCATGATCCATTCTATAATCTAACACTGGTACCCTACACACCATGATCCATTCTGTAATCTAACACTGGTACCCTACACACCATGATCCACTCTATAATCTAACACTGGTACCCTACACACCATGATCCATTCTATAATCTAACACTGGTACCCTACACACCATGATCCATTCTATAATCTAACACCCTGGTACCCACCATGATCCATTCTGTAATCTAACACACTGGTACCCTACACACCATGATCCATTCTGTAATCTAACACTCTGGTACCCTACACACCATGATCCATTCTGTAATCTAACACTCTGGTACCCTACACACCATGACATTCTATAATCTAACACTCTGGTACCCTACACACCATGATCCATTCTGTAATCTAACACTCTGGTACCCTACACACCATGATCCATTCTATAATCCATTCTACACACCATGATCCATTCTATAATCTAACACTGGTACCCTACACACCATGATCCATTCAATAATCTAACACTGGTACCCTACACACCATGATCCATTCTATAATCTAACACTGGTACCCTACACACCATGATCCATTCTATAATCTAACACTGGTACCCTAAACACCATGATCCATTCTATATTCTAACACTCTGGTACCCTACACACCATGATCCATTCTATAATCTAACACTCTGGTACCCTACACACCATGATCCATTCTGTAATCTAACACTGGTACCCATGATCCATTCTGTAATCTAACATGTACCCTACACACCATGATCCATTCTATAATCTAACACTGGTACCCTACACACCATGATCCATTCTATAATCTAACACCCTGGTACCCTACACACCATGATCCATTCTGTAATCTAACACTCTGGTACCCTACACACCATGATCCATTCTATAATCTAACACTGGTACCCTACACACCATGATCCATTCTATAATCTAACACTGGTACCCTACACACCATGATCCATTCTGTAATCTAACACTCTGGTACCCTACACACCATGATCAATTCTATAATCTAACACTGGTACCCTACACACCATGATCCATTCTGTAATCTAACACTGGTACCCTACACACCATGATCCATTCTGTAATCTAACACTGGTACCCTACACACCATGATCCACTCTATAATCTAACACTCTGGTACCCTACACACCATGATCCATTCTGTAATCTAACACTGGTACCCTACACACCATGATCCATTCTATAATCTAACACTGGTACCCTACACACCATGATCCATTCTGTAATCTAACACTGGTACCCTACACACCATGATCCACTCTATAATCTAACACTGGTACCCTACACACCATGATCCATTCTATAATCTAACACTCTGGTACCCTACACACCATGATCCATTCTGTAATCTAACACTGGTACCCTACACACCATGATCCATTCTATAATCTAATCTAACACATGATCCTATTCTGTAATCTAACACTGGTACCCTACACACCATGATCCATTCTATAATCTAACACTGGTACCCTACACACCATGATCCATTCTATAATCTAACACTGGTACCCTACACCATGATCCATTCTATAATCTAACACCCTGGTACCCACCATGATCCATTCTGTAATCTAACACTCTGGTACCCTACACACCATGATCCATTCTATAATCTAACACTCTGGTACCCTACACACCATGATCCATTCTGTAATCTAACACTCTGGTACCCTACACACCATGATCCATTCTATAATCTAACACTGGTACCCTACACACCATGATCCATTCTATAATCTAACACTGGTACCCTACACACCATGATCCATTCAATAATCTAACACTGGTACCCTACACACCATGATCCATTCTATAATCTAACACTGGTACCCTACACACCATGATCCATTCTATAATCTAACACTGGTACCCTAAACACCATGATCCATTCTATAATCTAACACTCTGGTACCCTACACACCATGATCCATTCTATAATCTAACACTCTGGTACCCTACACACCATGATCCATTCTGTAATCTAACACTGGTACCCTACACACCATGATCCACTCTATAATCTAACACTGGTACCCTACACACCATGATCCATTCTATAATCTAACACTGGTACCCTACACACCATGATCCATTCTATAATCTAACACCCTGGTACCCACCATGATCCATTCTGTAATCTAACACACTGGTACCCTACACACCATGATCCATTCTGTAATCTAACACTCTGGTACCCTACACACCATGATCCATTCTGTAATCTAACACTCTGGTACCCTACACACCATGATCCATTCTGTAATCTAACACTCTGGTACCCTACACACCATGATCCATTCTATAATCTAACACTGGTACCCTACACACCATGATCCATTCTATAATCTAACACTGGTACCCTACACACCATGATCCATTCAATAATCTAACACTGGTACCCTACACACCATGATCCATTCTATAATCTAACACTGGTACCCTACACACCATGATCCATTCTATAATCTAACACTGGTACCCTACACACCATGATCCATTCTATAATCTAACACTCTGGTACCCTACACACCATGATCCATTCTATAATCTAACACTGGTACCCTACACACCATGATCCATTCTATAATCTAACACTGGTACCCTACACACCATGATCCATTATATAATCTAACACTGGTACCCTACACACCATGATCCATTCTATAATCTAACACTGTACCCTACACCATGATCCATTCTATAATCTAACACTGGTACCCTAAACACCATGATCCATTCTATAATCTAACACTCTGGTACCCTACACACCATGATCCATTCTATAATCTAACACTCTGGTACCCTACACACCATGATCCATTCTGTAATCTAACACTGGTACACACCATGATCCATTCTGTAATCTAACACTCTGGTACCCTACACACCATGATCCATTCTATAATCTAACACTGGTACCCTACACACCATGATCCATTCTATAATCTAACACCCTGGTACCCTACACACCATGATCCATTCTGTAATCTAACACTCTGGTACCCTACACACCATGATCCATTCTATAATCTAACACTGGTACCCTACACACCATGATCCATTCTATAATCTAACACCTGGTACCCTACACACCATGATCCATTCTATAATCTAACACTCTGGTACCCTACACACCATGATCCATTCTATAATCTAACA
>NW_027004874.1:0-4566 GCF_036934945.1 Oncorhynchus masou masou
GAATGAGGGTATGAGGCATGAGTTGAGGTGTTCAGAGGCTTGACCAGTGCAGGACAGGATTGAATGAGGGTATGAGGCACGAGTTGAGGTGTTCAGAGGCTTGACCAGTGCAGGACAGGATTGAATGAGGGTATGAGGCATGAGTTGAGGTGTTCAGAGGCTTGACCAGTGTAGGACAGGATTGAATGAGGGTATGAGGCACGAGTTGAGGTGTTCAGAGGCTTGACCAGTGCAGGACAGGATTGAATGAGGGTATGAGGCATGAGTTGAGGTGACTACTATCCATCTGACTGGGGATATTGGAGAGAGGAGGCCCAGTCTACAGACTACTATCCATCTGACTGGGGATATTGGAGAGAGGAGGCCCAGTCTACAGACTACTATCCATCTGACTGGGGATATTGGAGAGAGGAGGCCCAGCCTGCAGACTACTATCCATCTGACTGGGGATATTGGAGAGAGGAGGCCCAGCCTACAGACTACTATCCATCTGACTGGGGATATTGGAGAGAGGAGGCCCAGTCTACAGACTACTATCCATCTGACTGGGGATATTGGAGAGAGGAGTCCCAGCCTACAGACTACTATCCATCTGACTGGGGATATTGGAGAGAGGAGACCCAGCCTACAGACTACTATCCATCTGACTGGGGATATTGGAGAGAGGAGGCCCAGCCTGCAGACTACTATCCATCTGACTGGGGATTTTGGAGAGAGGAGGCCCAGCCTACAGACTACTATCCATCTGACTGGGGATATTGGAGAGAGGAGACCCAGTCTACAGACTACTATCCATCTGACTGGGGATATTGGAGAGAGGAGGCCCAGTCTACAGACTACTATCCATCTGACTGGGGATATTGGAGAGAGGAGGCCCAGCCTGCAGACTACTATCCATCTGACTGGGGATATTGGAGAGAGGAGGCCCAGTCTACAGACTACTATCCATCTGACTGGGGATATTGGAGAGAGGAGGCCCAGCCTGCAGATGCCTCCTCAGTTGTACAGGACTGCAGTGGACTACTGACTGACCAGACCTAGTCAGAGTGTTCCTGTTAAACGTCATGGTGAGTGGTGAAGATTCACACAGCTTCAGCTGTGGTCCTAGTGGAAGTGTTGATGTTTTCCCTGTAGAGGCAGTACATCTGGGCAAAGGTTCGTCTAAAAACACTGAGTATTCAACTCAAGAGTAAACTTGACCTTATGAAAATGATATCCATTACTGGCTCCCAGGTAATAAGGCTTAACATCATTGTGACCAAAACCCTAATGTTTTTGAGTTGACTAACCTCACTCTCGTGGTGTCTCTCCAGTGAGGCGATGCAGGCCATACAGTCGGAGGTGTCCCAACTGAGGAGAGGAACCTGGAAGAGGGTCTGGTCCAGCTGCTCCACCTCTCCCAGAGGATGAACTACCTTACCTCCAGATACAGACAGAACAGACAGGACAGAAGGCTTAAAACCAAGCTGTTGATGCCTTCTAGTGCCACTGTGTAATTTAGTATTAGTTTGGTTAGCATGTAATTGAGATATTGCTTATATTAGCATGTAATGTTAGTCATTGTAAAGTCTTACGTTTTTGGTCAGATGCTCAATTAAGTTATTGGTCCATACATGTTAAGATAAGAGATAAAGAGATGCTAGAATGAGGAGTGGAACCAAGTGGGGAGCTTGACCCTCTCTCTTTGTAAGTTATGGGCGGAGTCGGACCTTTGAGAACATGCTGCCATTCCACAGTACACCACTAGGTGGAGAGGAGCAGCAAGCTCTACTCCTACGGGACAGACCAGGGAAAACCCAGAGCAAAAAAACACTCCAATACAGGTTGGTGGTCCTAGTAATGACTTTCTACTAATAGGTGTAAAATACAGGGAACAGTTGGAAAACAACAGTGATTCTCACATTATATGTTTAACAAAATATTAAATTAGTTGAGTCAGATTTTGGTCATTCAGTTTGCAGAAAGTTATCTTCGGTGGTCCTGAAGGTAGTTGTGCTTGTTCTCTATTCATTTTACAATCCGAGAAATGTTTTCTGGAGACCTCCGATCTCACCCACTCCAGTCCTCCAGCATTGCAGCACTCATACAAGAACCCAAGCCAGATCTCCATGTAAGGACCAGCAACCAATCCACCTCTGCCCATATGACACTGTCATGACTGGGCCTCATCATGACTACTTTATTAATTTCATTATCACTTCACAATTTAAAGATGCACTATGCAGAAATCAAAGACCAAGGAGAAGAACAGCTGAGATGCATCCCACCCAGTGTTGTCTACTCCGACACTATGTTCTCTCACTCACTCACTCACTCACTCACTCACTCACTCACTCACTCACTCACAGTGTGAGAGCAGCAGGTGCTGTCTGTCTCCCACCACAGAAGGAGCTCTACCCAGTCAGACTCACCTCTGCCCAGCAATGTGTTTTTCCAGCGGACACTTCCCCCAGCTCTCAACCCCCCAGGACCGAGGCAGAGCAAGCAGGCACAGGGCCAACAAGGTGAGGCTGCCACATGGAGATAGAACATTCTTTCAACATCAATGGGTACCAGTCATGTTACCTGGTATTTACTGAGGAATTCTGAGGTAAAATGGGTTAAATGCGGGAGTCACATTTCAGTTGAATACATTCAGTTGGACAACTGACTGGGTATCCCCCTTTCCCACTTAACCCGCACTGTAATAGTCATGTCAAAGTATTATGCAAAAAGAAAAGGAATCCTAAAGGAATCAAACAACTATTTGTTGGTTCATGTCATGTGACCATCATTACATCATCAATTTACAATTAGAAAAACTCCTGAATGTCTTTTAGTGATGAAAACATGCTTTCCAGATGTTGAAGTTTTTAGAAGATTGTTGTATTAGAGAAATTTGACTGAATCTGATCATTTTATTTTAAATTAAATTATTTACAAACAGTTATTTTGCAAATGTCAAATGTTTTAAAAGATAACATTTTGGTGTCGCAAAATTGCCCCCATATTCCAGAGGCCGGGTGTGTGTTAAGATGAACATAAGAGGGACGGTTCACACAGGAGTCTATTCTACTGTAACTTTGCAACCATTTGCTTGGTAACAACAGCTACCTCAGTACTATTATTACTACCAGTATCATTCAGCCACCTCAACCTATTGCCTCTATGGCCGCAGGACATCCCTATCACACTATTCCAGTACTACCCAGCCAACTGTCCATCCACCATTCCCCTACACAAAAGGGACAGAGATTATGTTGATAAAAACTAGGCCAGATTTAGAATATTACATTACAGAAAAAAAGCCCCTTCACTTCTGAGAATGTGTATCGGCTTTGGTCCCCCTTAACTATAATTTGTTCACCTGACACCCTCCCACGCCCATTGTTTTCACCCTGTGGATATCGCAGACAAAACCGACACTTATTGAGTTTTCCTATCAGACGTCTTTGTGTTCCCCTTACTCTGTCAGCCTGGTGCCAAGTTGTGTGTTTTTGTTGTAGAATATTCTGTTTCCCTGTTGTTCTCTTCTGGGTGTCTGAGGAGAAGTGTCCGGGAAACATGCCTAACCGTCCCGTCCAATTTTCTTTTAGATATAGGTGATTTCCCTAGACCTACAGACATCAACACATGGCCCTTCTCTTAGATATGATCTTAAACAACACAAAACAGTTCAAATCAAATCAAATTTTATTTGTCACATACACATGGTTAGCAGATGTTAATGCGAGTTTAGCGAAATGCTTGTGCTTCTAGTTCCGACAATGCAGTAATAACCAAGTTCATTTTCCTGGGGGCTTGGGATTCTTTCATGCCCTGTGGTCGTGGATTCCTGTAAAAGACCTAACTTACCGCAATATCACATTTTCCTCTCTGAAGACACTGAAACCATTTCATTATATCTCTCATTAGTAGGTCAAACCAGAGGTGGCCAGATCAGCTCCAGGTCGGTCACTAATCCATAAAAGCGTCACTTTCACAGCTATCACACTGATACTGTCCATGTGTCCTCCCAGAGGTGTGAAACTGCCCTGTGACCTTGAGGTGTCTGTCAGCACCTTGATTATGCCAGTTGGTTGTCTTCCAGCTGGTTACCTATCTACCATTCTGCTCCCTCGAAGGGCTGTGTACTGAAGCCTGATCTGGTGTGTTCTCTGGGGGGGGGGGGGGGGGGACCATGGTCCCACTGCACTGACATCCACATAAAGGAGAGGAAACTAGTGCAAGCGGAAGTCTAAAGTGCTGTGCCCCCACAGTGTTAAATCTGATCCCTACACAATCAAACACAAATGTAAGGACATATTGTGCCGCCACACTCAAACCTGATCTAAGAGGACAGACCACCAACTTTTTCAGTCGCCTGCCACTGGCCAGTGCTTGGTGTTTGTGTATGTCTTGTCATAGCAGTAGTACTAACACAGAAAAACACACTTTACACATTTTCTTTTGAAACAACACGGGAACTGACAATCACACCTGACAATAATCCTCCAAATTGCATGTGAATGAACTCCCATGGTTGAGTGGTCCAACCCCTGTCTACCTCGGGTAAGTCCTTTAGGACTTTCTTCTAGATGCCCTTTC
>NW_027004875.1:0-4566 GCF_036934945.1 Oncorhynchus masou masou
CATGTTGAACCTCCATCCTCTCAGGCCAGCTAGTTAACACTAACCTACTACATCTAGCTACAGTACATGTTGAACTTCCATCCTCTCAGGCCAGCTAGTTAACATTAACCTACTACATCTAGCTACATGTTGAACCTCCATCCTCTCAGGCCAGCTAGTTAACATTAACCTACTACATCTAGCTACAGTACATGTTGAACTTCCATCCTCTCAGGCCAGCTAGTTAACATTAACCTACTACATCTAGCTCAGTACATGTTGAACTTCCATCCTCTCAGGCCAGCTACTTAACATTAACCTACTACATCTAGCTACATGTTGAACCTCCATCCTCTCAGGCCAGCTAGTTAACATTAACCTACTACATCTAGCTACATGTTGAACCTCCATCCTCTCAGGCCAGCTAGTTAACATTAACCTACTACATCTAGCTACATGTTGAACCTCCATCCTCTCAGGCCAGCTAGTTAACACTAACCTACTACATCTAGCTACAGTACATGTTGAACTTCCATCCTCTCAGGCCAGCTACTTAACATTAACCTACTACATCTAGCTACATGTTGAACCTCCATCCTCTCAAGCCAGCTAGTTAACATTAGCCTACTATATCTAGCTACAGTACATGTTGAACTTCCATCCTCTCAGGCCAGCTAGTTAACATTAACCTACTACATCTAGCTACAGTACATGTTGAACCTCCATCCTCTCAGGCCAGCTAGTTAACATTAACCTACTACATCTAGCTACAGTACATGTTGAACCTCCATCCTCTCAGGCCAGCTAGTTAACATTAACCTACTACATCTAGCTACAGTACATGTTGAACTTCCATCCTCTCAGGCCAGCTAGTTAACATTAACCTACTACATCTAGCTACATGTTGAACCTCCATCCTCTCAGGCCAGCTAGTTAACATTAACCTACTACATCTAGCTACAGTCATGTTGAACTTCCATCCTCTCAGGCCAGCTAGTTAACATTAACCTACTACATCTAGCTACATGTTGAACCTCCATCCTCTCAGGCCAGCTAGTTAACATTAACCTACTACATCTAGCTACATGTTGAACTTCCATCCTCTCAGGCCAGCTAGTTAACATTAACCTACTACATCTAGCTACATGTTGAACCTCCATCCTCTCAGGCCAGCTAGTTAACATTAACCTACTACATCTAGCTACAGTACATGTTGAACCTCCATCCTCTCAGGCCAGCTAGTTAACATTAACCTACTACATCTAGCTACAGTACATGTTGAACCTCCATCCTCTCAGGCCAGCTAGTTAACATTAACCTACTACATCTAGCTACATGTTGAACCTCCATCCTCTCAGGCCAGCTAGTTAACATTAACCTACTACATCTAGCTACATGTTGAACTTCCATCCTCTCAGGCCAGCTAGTTAACATTAACCTACTACATCTAGCTACATGTTGAACTTCCATCCTCTCAGGCCAGCTAGTTAACATTAACCTACTACATCTAGCTACATGTTGAACCTCCATCCTCTCAGGCCAGCTAGTTAACATTAACCTACTACATCTAGCTACATGTTGAACTTCCATCCTCTCAGGCCAGCTAGTTAACATTAACCTACTACATCTAGCTACATGTTGAACCTCCATCCTCTCAGGCCAGCTAGTTAACATTAACCTACTACATCTAGCTACAGTACATGTTGAACTTCCATCCTCTCAGGCCAGCTAGTTAACATTAACCTACTACATCTAGCTACAGTACATGTTGAACTTCCATCCTCTCAGGCCAGCTAGTTAACATTAACCTACTACATCTAGCTACATGTTGAACTTCCATCCTCTCAGGCCAGCTACTTAACATTAACCTACTACATCTAGCTCACATGTTGAACCTCCATCCTCTCAGGCCAGCTAGTTAACATTAACCTACTACATCTAGCTACATGTTGAACCTCCATCCTCTCAGGCCAGCTAGTTAACATTAACCTACTACATCTAGCTACATGTTGAACCTCCATCCTCTCAGGCCAGCTAGTTAACACTAACCTACTACATCTAGCTACAGTACATGTTGAACTTCCATCCTCTCAGGCCAGCTACTTAACATTAACCTACTACATCTAGCTACATGTTGAACCTCCATCCTCTCAAGCCAGCTAGTTAACATTAGCCTACTATATCTAGCTACAGTACATGTTGAACTTCCATCCTGTCAGGCCAGCTAGTTAACATTAACCTACTACATCTAGCTACAGTACATGTTGAACCTCCATCCTCTCAGGCCAGCTAGTTAACATTAACCTACTACATCTAGCTACAGTACATGTTGAACTTCCATCCTCTCAGGCCAGCTAGTTAACATTAACCTACTACATCTAGCTACAGTACATGTTGAACTTCCATCCTCTCAGGCCAGCTAGTTAACATTAACCTACTACATCTAGCTACATGTTGAACCTCCATCCTCTCAGGCCAGCTAGTTAACATTAACCTACTACATCTAGCTACAGTACATGTTGAACTTCCATCCTCTCAGGCCAGCTAGTTAACATTAACCTACTACATCTAGCTACATGTTGAACCTCCATCCTCTCAGGCCAGCTAGTTAACATTAACCTACTACATCTAGCCTACATGTTGAACCTCCATCCTCTCAGGCCAGCTAGTTAACATTAACCTACTACATCTAGCTACATGTTGAACCTCCATCCTCTCAGGCCAGCTAGTTAACATTAACCTACTACATCTAGCTACATGTTGAACCTCCATCCTCTCAGGCCAGCTAGTTAACATTAACCTACTACATCTAGCTAGCATGTTGAACCTCCATCCTCTCAGGCCAGCTAGTTAACATTAACCTACTACATCTAGCTACATGTTGAACCTCCATCCTCTCAGGCCAGCTAGTTAACATTAACCTACTACATCTAGCTACATGTTGAACCTCCATCCTCTCAGGCCAGCTAGTTAACATTAACCTACTACATCTAGCTACATGTTGAACCTCCATCCTCTCAGGCCAGCTAGTTAACATTAACCTACTACATCTAGCTACAGTACATGTTGAACTTCCATCCTCTCAGGCCAGCTAGTTAACATTAACCTACTACATCTAGCTACATGTTGAACCTCCATCCTCTCAGGCCAGCTAGTTAACATTAACCTACTACATCTAGCTACAGTACATGTTGAACTTCCATCCTCTCAGGCCAGCTAGTTAACATTAACCTACTACATCTAGCTACAGTCATGTTGAACCTCCATCCTCTCAGGCCAGCTAGTTAACATTAACCTACTACATCTAGCTACAGTACATGTTGAACCTCCATCCTCTCAGGCCAGCTAGTTAACATTAACCTACTACATCTAGCTACAGTACATGTTGAACTTCCATCCCTCTCAGGCCAGCTAGTTAACATTAACCTACTACATCTAGCTACATGTTGAACCTCCATCCTCTCAGGCCAGCTAGTTAACATTAACCTACTACATCTAGCCTACATGTTGAACCTCCATCCTCTCAGGCCAGCTAGTTAACATTAACCTACTACATCTAGCTACAGTACATGTTGAACTTCCATCCTCTCAGGCCAGCTACTTAACATTAACCTACTACATCTAGCTACATGTTGAACCTCCATCCTCTCAAGCCAGCTAGTTAACATTAGCCTACTACATCTAGCTACAGTACATGTTGAACTTCCATCCTGTCAGGCCAGCTAGTTAACATTAACCTACTACATCTAGCTACAGTACATGTTGAACCTCCATCCTCTCAGGCCAGCTAGTTAACATTAGCCTACTACATCTAGCTACAGTACATGTTGAACTTCCATCCTCTCAGGCCAGCTAGTTAACATTAACCTACTACATCTAGCTACATACATGTTGAACTTCCATCCTCTCAGGCCAGCTAGTTAACATTAACCTACTACATCTAGCTACATGTTGAACTTCCATCCTCTCAGGCCAGCTAGTTAACATTAACCTACTACATCTAGCTACATGTTGAACCTCCATCCTCTCAGGCCAGCTAGTTAACATTAACCTACTACATCTAGCTACATGTTGAACCTCCATCCTCTCAGGCCAGCTAGTTAACATTAACCTACTACATCTAGCTACATGTTGAACCTCCATCCTCTCAGGCCAGCTAGTTAACATTAACCTACTACATCTAGCTACAGTACATGTTGAACTTCCATCCTCTCAGGCCAGCTACTTAACATTAACCTACTACATCTAGCTACATGTTGAACCTCCATCCTCTCAAGCCAGCTAGTTAACATTAGCCTACTATATCTAGCTACAGTACATGTTGAACTTCCATCCTGTCAGGCCAGCTAGTTAACATTAACCTACTACATCTAGCTACAGTACATGTTGAACCTCCATCCTCTCAGGCCAGCTAGTTAACATTAACCTACTACATCTAGCTACAGTACATGTTGAACTTCCATCCTCTCAGGCCAGCTAGTTAACATTAACCTACTACATCTAGCTACATGTTGAACCTCCATCCTCTCAGGCCAGCTAGTTAACATTAACCTACTACATCTAGCTACAGTACATGTTGAACTTCCA
>NW_027004876.1:0-4566 GCF_036934945.1 Oncorhynchus masou masou
GAGAATTCAGGCGCAGGAAGCAGAGAGTTCAGTGTGGTGCTAATTTAATGCACAAAACGGCAAACATAAGCCAACCCCACGAAAACACAGGGCGCACAACAAAACAAACGCGGGGACTTAAACTGTCCAGCAAACCCCACGAAATGGGAAACACGTAACCCACAGACGTGCACACAAGTTACACAAAACAAAGGAACTAAGGTCAGAACGTGACATCCAATCAGTAGTTACAGCCTTGTCTCATCACTGCAACTCCCGTATGGACTCAGGAGAGGTGAAGGTCGAGAGCCGTGCGTCCTCCGAAACACAACCCAACCAAGCCAGGCTGCACTGCTTCTTGACACAATGCCCACTTAACCCGGAAGCCAGCCGCACCAATGTGTTGGAGGAAATACCGTACACCTGGTGACCGTGTCAGCGTGCACTGAGCCCGGCCCGCCACAGGAGTTGCTAGTGCGCGATGGGACAAGGACATCCCTACTGACCAAACCCTCCCCTAACCTGGACGATGCTGGGTCAATTGTGCGCCGCCCCATGGGTCTCCCGGTCACGGCCGGCTGCGACAGAGCCTGGACTCTAGTGGCCCAGCTAGCACTGCAGTGCCTTAGACCACTGCCCCACTCGGGAGGCCAACTTTTGATACTTAAGTATATTTAAAACCAAATACTTTTAGACTTTTACTCAAGTAGTGTTTGACTGGGTTACTTTCACTTTTTCTTTAGTCATTTTCTTTTAAGGTATCTTTACCTTTACTCAAGTATGAACATTTGGTACTTTTTCCACCACTGGTTACAGGAGTTACAGGAGATAAAGGAGTTACAGGAGATACAGGAGATAAAGGAGTTACAGGAGAGACAGGAGATAAAGGAGTTACAGGAGAGACAGGAGATACAGGAGTTACCGGAGTTACAGGAGAGACAGGAGTTACAGGAGATAAAGGAGTTACAGGAGATACAGGAGATAAAGGAGTTACAGGAGATACAGGAGATAAAGGAGTTACAGGAGAGACAGGAGATAAAGGAGTTACAGGAGAGACAGGAGATAAAGGAGTTACAGGAGAGACAGGAGATACAGGAGTTACCGGAGTTACAGGAGAGACAGGAGTTACAGGATTTACAGGAGATAAATGAGTTACAGGAGATATGGGGGTTACAGGAGTTACCGGAGTTACAGGAGATATAGGAGATAAAGGAGTTACAGAAGATAAAGGAGTTATGGGAGATAAAGGAGTTACAGGAAATACAGGAGTTACAGGAGATACAGGAGTTACAGGAGATACAGGAGATAAAGGAGTTACTGGAGATACAGGCATTACAGGAGATACAGGAGTTACAGTAGTTTACCCCTGCGGGTCCAGTCAATGTGTTGTAATGGTCTCTGTAGGTAGGTGTGTTTGTTACCTTCTTGCAGTAGGAACAGAGTACAGAGGTGACTCCCTGCTGTCCAAACGTCTCTCCACACAGCAGACAACGAGACTGACCATCTCCACACGCCGTCTTCTTCATACTGTCCAACCTAGTGGCAAAACGCCTGCAGTACACACACACACGCACACGCACACGCACACACACACGCACACACACAAAGGAGACAGACTGTCCAGACAGGTCGCCAACCGCCTAGAGATCACACAGTATGCACACACACACAGTTTTCTATTTCTCTCTCGTTCCTCTCTCTCTCTCTCTCTCTCTCTCTCTCTCTCTCTCTCTGTCTGTCTCACCCGATCCTCTCCTGCTCCATGGCCTCTATGGTCTCAGCCCGAGCCAGAACACTGTTGATGATCTCCTTCTCTTCATCTGTTAGCGCGACCTCCTGAGGACCTCCTCCATGACCTCCACCATGCTGGTACATCCTGCTGACTGACCTGACAGACGGAACAGACACACCGGTAGAATTTGCCGGTCAACAGTACTTAACATCAGATTTGGTCCAGACCAGAACAAAAACCAATATCCGTGGATGTGGAAATCAAGACTAGTCTGGACTGCACCAAGAAAAAGATGTCCAAAAGGCTTCGGTGTTGGTCTGTGCTTACTGAGGTGTAGCCTACAGTACTGCCTGTTAAATCATTTTATGAATGCCCATCCATGTGGTCGGCCCACTGTTTGTAAAACAGGCCGTTGTATTGGCTTCATTAGTCCTGATTCCTGTGACTAATCAATGTGGCTATTTAGGCTCTGAATGTCAGCTACCCAACTTTATCAGGAGTTATTGTGAGCATATTTGCAATGTGACACAGTGGGAAATGCAGAAGTATGTTATTTTTTCGCTACAATCAGCTTGTCCAAAAAAATGTATGGATACAAATTTGAAACCACTGATTGTGACAATGGGGTGAAACTCCTGGCCAACAGTTGTTATGGTCCATTCCATAGTGTCCATTCTACTTTCACCTGTCCTGTTTTTAGGATATGTTGTTTGATAACATGACAGCAAATGTTTTGTTTGATTGAGCGCCATTTACTGTAGGTTAGGCTATTTGATGGGAGAAACCTGCATGATGTAAAAAGTGTCTGTGTCATTACATTGTCATCCATTTTATCTCCAGCCTCAAGGCTACAGAAAGGTGTCTGTCTCATTACATTGTCATCCATTTTATCTCCAGCCTCTAGGCTACAGAAAGGTGTCTGTCTCATTACATTGTCATCCATCTTATCTCCAGCCTCTAGGCTACAGAAAGGTGTCTGTCTCATTACATTGTCATCCATCTTATCTCCAGCCTCTAGGCTACAGAAAGGTGTCTGTCTCATTACATTGTCATCCATTTTATCTCCAGCCTCAAGGCTACAGAAAGGTGTCTGTCTCATTACATTGTCATCCATTTTATCTCCAGCCTCTAGGCTACAGAAAGGTGTCTGTCTCATTACATTGTCATCCATTTTATCTCCAGCCTCTAGGCTACAGAAAGGTGTCTGTCTCATTACATTGTCATCCATTTTATCTCCAGCCTCTAGGCTACAGAAAGGTGTCTGTCTCATTACATTGTCATCCATTTTATCTCCAGCCTCTAGGCTACAGAAAGGTGTCTGTCTCATTACATTGTCATCCATTTTATCTCCAGCCTCAAGGCTACAGAAAAGGCCACAGAAGACATACGTGTTCCTGAGAGTCTTATCTTTCAGTTATGAGGTCATAATATTCTATGAACCAAGAGCCATTATTGTTTTTATTCAGTTTTTCCTCAAGACACCATTTTCAAATCAGTGTATTATAGTGTTTGCTGTGGGTCACCAGGATCAGGGTCACGACCCCTCATTTGGGAAACGCTGCCCTATCCCCATACTGGGCTCAAACCAGTGAACCTCTTCTCGCAGACACACGTAAACGTCCTCCTTGACAGCGTACCAACTGATTGAGCTATACAACAGGTACCATTTAGTTAGCTCCATCAGGCGACATTTCAAGCTCGCTGTGGAGTGAATTTAACTCGTTACAGATGCATCAGTCCTGTCTGTCTCAACCCTGATCCTGGTGACCCGCAGCAAACACTGAAATACACCAACCTAAAGGATACACGGCTGTAGATATTCTACTTGACAGTGTTCTAATCTAGCCGATGATAATGATGTGTGTCTCTGTTCCTTGTTCAGTGAAAACATCTAGAGGCATTTTCAGTTCCTGGTAGCAGGGTATTGAACCCTGAGTACAGATCACTCCAGAGGCGACGGTTGACTTGCCTTCTGGTGTGTGTTTCTCACTTTCTCTCTCTCTTGCCTACTCATTCTCTCCCCTCCATCTTTCTCTCCTCTCCCTCTCTCCTCTCTATTCTTTCTGTACTGTCACAAATGTTCTCTCCCTGATGATTAGAAATGTCAGGGGTTACTGTGACCGCCGGCGGCATGGCAACATGACTGATTGCTGTCACAGTGTGTGTGTGTGCATGCATGCATGAGTGTGTTTGAGTGACATTGGTGGGTTGAGGGGGCGAAGTCAGGGGAGGGGTCAGGGAGAATGTTCAAGAATGGCGTGACACTCTCACCCCATGAGACATCACTCATCATCACACACGCTCACGCACACACACACACACACACTGTATGACATCAGTCTACAACCATAGAATGGTGCAGATGGAGAGAAGAAGAGATTAGTATATTGTGTAATATCTGTGGTGGCAGCCTTCAAATGGCTTGATGTCTCATGAACAATATGACACGGTCCCCTTGACTTGGTTACAAGGATTACAGATGTTCTAAAGAGCGAGCCCTGCCCACAGTAGCTCTGTGTACAGAACACACACGACATGACATTACATCAGCTTCACTGCCCCCCTCCTACCCTGACACACACTAGCACACTACCATGGTTATATAGTCACCTCCAGCTACATAGTGGCTCATTCAACCCCACTTCTCTCCCCTCCCCTCCTCTCCACCTCTCCCCTCTACCTCTCCCCTCCTCTCCACCTCTCCCCTCCTCTCCTCCTCTCCACCTCTCCCTCCTCTCCTCTTCTCCACCTCTCCACCTCTCCCCTTCTCTCCTCCTCTCCCCTTCTCTCCTCCTCTCCCCTCCTCTCCTCCTCTCCACCTTTCGTCTCCCCTCCTCCTCTCCACCTCTCCCCTT
>NW_027004877.1:0-4565 GCF_036934945.1 Oncorhynchus masou masou
GTAAAGACTTAAAACTCAGGATTGTATAAAAGCATACCCCAATGAGGATATGTGTTGACTTATAGCTTCCTGTGCCAACCGGAAGTGCCATAATTGGTGTCACAGGGGCTTCGAAGGGTTAAAAGTCAGATCTGTCCAAAACTTCATGTGATTAGGCAACCCCCATGAACTGTAAATGTCATTTTTCCCATAAAATTTCAAAGGAAAACTAAATCACACAGACACACAACTTGGTAGGAGGGACGTATTGGGGTGCGTAGAGACAGACAGTGCCTACAATAGTTAGCTTTGTTCAAGCTAAAAAGAACCGTCAGACCTAGAGTTCTGAAACTTTAGTAACCTGTTCTAGACCTCAGGCCGATAGAGCCACGTAACTCACCACGCACTAGAAGGTTCTCGGACCGAGAAACAGCCTCGTACATTTGCAATGACTTCAATTAATTTTGACCATTACGAAAATGACAACATTTAGAGAAGTCTCAGAGACGCAAGACTAGGTGCATTGAAACTTGCTCGCCCATAGAGACGGACCCCAAAGTTTGTCCGATAGCTCATTCAAGGACCCCATAGCAAGGCATGGAAAAAATTGGATTTTCAGCACCAATTAGGGTCTTGCTCGGGCACCGAAGGACCTATCGAGCCGAAACTCTGCGTCGCCTCACATAGGCCTACAAAATGTCCAAACTGGACCCGCAGGTAGAACGTAACTGTGTGTTTTATGTTTTTCTTATGTTTTAAACTGAAGGCGCTGTGAATTATGGGCCTGCTCTGACATATGTGATAGTTGGCTTCTAAATGAGTTGAAAAAAGTGGGTTTGGTGTCAATTGGTATCAGCTTGGTGTTAGAATGACATCTAATTGACTGATGGACACTGACTTGCTCGTTGACTTTTAAACATATTGCAAATGTACAAACGGAGAGGGACCATCACCAAAATGGCATTCTGAAATCAACACAAAAAAATGGCATCACCATAGTTTACAGACTGTGCCGAGTTCAACGAGACGTCCTGCTTGACCGTAGCTCACTCTGAGTGCAGCGACCTTGAAAAAAGTAGGCCCAAAATGAAGCCTGGCCCTAAATGACAGAGAGAACCGTTAGGGTGAGAAGCACAATTCGACCTCAGGCACCTTCATGAGGTCCTCCCGATCCGTGCAACCAAACCTTGACCGTGTGGCATTAACCTTTAACAGTTAAAAGAAGGTGTTTACATCAAACAGTTTGCATTGACTTGTCTCATCATAGGAATACATTGCCTGCACTCCTAAATTCAACCTGAAGCCTATGTGGGTTATGAATGCCGTATGAACCTGTCTTCGATGACAGTCCAGCAGGCCACAATGAGGTCTACCTGTGTTGATTCTAAGCTTCCTGGAGAAACCGGAAGTGATTAAATTCACCCTAAAAGTGTTTTGAAACAACCTGTCATTATGAAATTCACTGCATTCAACCGTGTAGATCAGTCAATTCTTAACTTTAAAGACTTAAAACTCAGGATTCTGTAAGAGGCTACCTCAAGACATGCGTTTACTTATAGCTTCCTGTGCCAACCGGAAGTGCCATAATTGGTGTCTCAGGGGCTGTTTCGAAGGGTTAAAAAAGTCAGATCTTTCCAAAACTTCATATGTGTGATTAGGCAACCTCCATGAACTGTAAATCAGTCATTTTACCATAAAATTTCAAAGGAAAACTAAAATCACACACACAGCTTGGAAGGAGGGACACATTGGGGTGCGTAGAGACATACACTGCCTGCATTGGTTAACCTTGTTGGAACTTTTAAAGAACCGTCAGACCTCGAGTTCCGAAACTTAAGAATCCTATTCTAGACCTCAGTGCGTGGTTAGTTACGTGGCTCTAGAATGTTCTCGGATCGAAAAACAGCCTCATACATTTGCAATGAATTCAATTCATTTTTGCATCATGAAAATGACGACATTTAGAAATGTCCCAGAGTCGTAAGACTAGGTGCATTGCAACTGTCTCGGCCCATATAGACGGACCCCAACGTCTCTGTCCGATAGCTCATTCAAGGACCCCGTAGCAAGTCATGGAAAAAAGTGGATTTTCAGCACCAATTAGGGTCTTGCTCGGACACCAAATGACCTATCGAGCCGAAACTTGTGATTCGTGGTTGCCTCAGCTAGGCCTACACATGACATCTGAACTGGACCCGCAGCTGGAACATAACTACGTGTTCTACGTTTTTATTATGGTTTGAATAGAATGCGTTGTGAATTTTAGGCCATCTCTGTAGTATGTGATAGTTGACTACTAAACAAGTTGGAAAAAGTGGGTTTGGTGTCAGTTTGTATCAGTTTGGTGTCAGAATGATATCTAACTGACTGATGGATGGTGACTTGCTGTTGACTCTTGTCCATTTGCAATATGTTTAAACAGTGAGGTACCATCACCAAAGTGACATTCTGAAATCAACCCTAATGAGCGATTGAGAGGAACCAGAATCACTGCCCAGACATCCCGAGTTCATCGGGCCAGTCAATTTCGCGTTCTTGCAGGATTTTATAGCATGACAAATTCGTGATGGTAAATGCCCATTGAACCATATTGCAAATGCACAGTGACTTTGCAAAAGTGAGAAAACAAACAAAATGGACATAATGAAATCAACACAACAAGCGATGGAGAAGACCCACTATCAATGCCCGGCCATCCTGTGTTCATCAGGCCAGTCAAAGTTGCATTTGTGCAGGATTTTTGAGCATGCCAAATTCGTGATGGTAATTCCCATTTAAACATATTGCAAATGCACGTGCACTTGCAATACGTGCATTTCCAAAACTGCAAAGATATTATCTGTGAGTGCCACAGAACTGATGTTACAGGCGAAACCCAGATGACATTTCAAACAGGAAATGGCCCAGACTTTGAAGGCGCTGTGTTCCAATGTCTCCTTATATGGCTGTGAAAGTGCCAGGAATGAGCCTACACTTTCTGTCGTTTCCCCAAGGTGTCTGCAGCATTGTGACGTATTTGTAGGCATATCATTGGAAGATTGACCATAAGAGACTACATTTACCAGGTGCCCACTTGGTGTCCTCCGTCAAAATTATTGCGTAATCTCCAGCTGCGTGCATTTTACCATTTGCTTCAGAGGAGAAAGTCAACTGCCACGAATGATTTATCATCGAATAGATGTGAAAAAAACCTTGAGGATTGATTCTCAACGTTTGCCATGTTTGTCGATATTGTGCAGTTAACTTCTTGAAACTCCCCAACCCGGATCCGCGTTTGTGACTAAAGCCTCAGGCTCATTAGCATAACGCAACGTTAACGATTTCTGAAAATCGCAAATAAAATGAAAATAATGCTTCTGCTCTCAAGCTTAGCCTTTTCTTAACAACACTGTCATCTCAGATTTTCAAAATATGCTTTTGAACCAGACTCATTCCTCTTGCGTTCACAGCCATATAAGGAGATCATGAAAGACAGAGCCTCAAAAATCCTTTGTCATTTCCTGGATGCCAAGTCATCTTGGTTTTGCCTGAAGCTCACGTTAAAGGGCACGCACAGAGAAGATATTTGTATTTCTGGACACGTCAGAGTGTTTTCTTTCGAACAGTAGCAATTATATGCATAGTCGAGCATCTTTTTGTGACAAAATATCTTGTTTAAAACGGGAACGTTTTTCTTCCAAAATGAAATAGCGCCACCATAAGTGTAAGAGGTTAACAACACTGTCATCTCAGATTTTCAAAATATGCTTTTGAACCATAGAAATTGACTAATTTGTGTAAGAGTATGCAAAGCTAGCATTGCATTTTGTGTAGCATGTAGCACGCAACATTTTCACAAAAACCAGATAACCAAATAAATAAAATCATTTACCTTTGAAGAGCTTCTGATGTTTTCAATGAGGAGACTCTCAGTCACATACCAAATGCGCAGTGTTTCCTGAAAGCGTCTGTGTGTAGGAGAAATCGCTCCGCTTTTCTACATTGCGTCTGGCTACCGAAACGAACCGAAAATGCAGTCACCTACAACGTAAAACTTTTCGGATTAACTACATAATATAGACCCGAAACATGGCAAACGTTGTTTGAATCAGTCCTCAAGGTGTTTTTTCACATATCTCTTCATTGACATACGGTTAAATTTGGAAGCTTTTTACTCTGTGTCCCATGGAAAAATACTGGCAGGTGACTTTTACCTGTTTCGGCGCAGTACACCGGGCGGACACGTGGTAAATGTGGTCTGTTATGGTCAATCTTCCAATGATCTGCCTACAAATACGTCACAATGCTGCAGACACCTTGGGGAAACGACAGAAAGGGCAGATTTTCTCCTCTCGCGTTCACAGCCATATAAGGAGACCATTGAAAACAGAGCCTCAAAATCCTTGCTAATTTCCTGGATGCCATCTCATCTTGGTTTTGCCTGAAGCTCACGTTATAGGGCACGCACAGAGAAGATCTTTGTATTTCTGGACACGTCAGAGTGTTTTCTTTCGAACGGTAGCAATCCTGCTGCTTAGTCGAGCATCTTTTGTGACAAAATATCTTGTTTAAAACGGGAACGTTTTTCATCCAAAAATGAAATAGCG
>NW_027004878.1:0-4565 GCF_036934945.1 Oncorhynchus masou masou
TACTGGTCACTATGAATACTTGGTGATGCCTCTTCGGCCTGACCACCGCCCCCAGCGGTGTTCCAAGCGCTCATAAACGATGTGCTTAGGGATATGCTTAACATATTTGTGTGCGTTTTTACTTGGATGACATCCTCACCTCTTCTTCGAGCTCCCTTCAAGAACACACTAAGCATGCCAGACAAGTACTCAAACGCTCTCCTGGACAGCCATCTGTACGTTAAGCCGGAAAAATGTGAATTCCATTCATCCCGAGTAGAATTCCTGGGATTTGTAGTGGAACCTGGTCGAGGTCCAAATGGACCCTAGGGAAGGTAGGGGCGGTAAAGCGGATTGGCCCACCACCTAAATCCGTTAAGGATGTCCACAAGCTTCCTGGGCTTCACAAACTTTTACCGCAAGTTCATCAAGAACTTCAGCTTGGTGGCAGCCCTCTCAGCTTTAACCAAAGGTGGCAAATGCAAGGTTTTGTGGGGAAAAGAAGCTGAGATGGCCTAATGGAGACACTGGCTCGAGGGGGCTTCTCACCCGTTTCAAGTGCTTACGGACCACAAAAATCTGGAGTATATCCAGCAGGCGAAGCGATTGAACTCTAGACAAGCTAGATGGTCTCTTTCTTCAATCGATTCCAGTTTATCCTCACCTATCGGCCCGGGTCGAAGAATCTCAAACCGGATGCCCTGTCCCGAGTCTACGCTCCTGCCATTCGAGATGACACGGACATGCCTGTCCTTCCTGCTGCTAAGATTGTGGCTCCGATCTCGTGGCAAGTTGAGGATACCGTGAGACGTGCTCAAGCTAGCGAACCGGACCCAAAGGAGGCCCTGCCAATCGGTTGTTTGTCCCCAAGGCAGTGAGGACTCAGGTCCTTCTGTGGGGGCACTCCTCTCGCCTCACCTGTCATCCGGGCGTAGGTCGCACCTTGGAGTTCATCCAGCGTAAGTTCTGGTGGCCTACCATAAGAGAAGACGTTGCCACTTTCGTCAATGCCTGCCCCGTGTGCTGCCAGGGCAAATCTTCTCACCTCCGCCCTCAAGGACTCCTTCACCCTTTACCTGTTCCCCACAGACCCTGGTCCCATATCTCATTGGACTTTATTACTGGACTTCCTCCATCCCATGGCAATACTACTATCCTAGTCATAATCGACAGGTTTTCAAAGGCGGCCAGGTTCGTCCCTCTGACTAAGTTACCTTCTGCCAAGGAAACGGCTGAGTTGGTAATTAATCATGTGTTCCGAGTCTTCGGCATTCCTCAAGATGTGGTTTCTGACAGAGGTCCCCAGTTCGCCTCAAGGTTTTGGAAGGCCTTCTGCCAACTCATGGGGGCTTCTGCCAGTCTATCTTCAGGGTACCATCCGAGTCCAACGGCCAAACAGAGAGGATGAATCAAGAGCTGGAAACCACCCTCCGATGTATGACTCGTGACAACCCGTCCACATGGTCATCCTTTATTGTTTGGGCCGAATACGCGCACAACACCTTGCGCTCCTCCTCCACTGGTATGTCCCCGCACGAGTGTCAGTTTGGCTATGCTCCTCCATTGTTCCCGGACCAGGAGGCAGAAGTCAGAGTGCCTTCAGCCTTGAGGTTCGTCAGACGCTGTCGGCTTATGTGGAGGAAGACCCGTCTTAATCTGATGCGTTCTCACAGAGGTATCAACAACAAGCCAACAGACGTCGCCGTCCCGGGCCTACCCTGCGCCCCGGCCAGAGAGTCTGGCTTTCCACAAGAGACTTACCTCTACGGGTGGAGTCTCGCAAGCTGTCCCAAAAATACATCGGTCCCTTCAAGGTTGCCAGGAGAGTTAACCCAGTTTCTTATCGCCTACACTTACCCAGATCCCTTAAGATTAATCCCACATTTCATGTGTCATTGTTAAAACCTGTTGTTTTTCTCCCTTGTCCCGGCAGACAGACCTCCCCTCCGCCTCGTGTCATTGGAGGCCAGCCGGCTTATACCGTCCACCGGATACTGGATTCCCGCCGGGTGCAGCGGTCCTGGCAGTATCTGGTGGACTGGGAAGGCTACGGTCCTGAGGAGCGCTCCTGGGTTCCTGCCAAAGACATCCTGGACCCTGACCTCATTCGTCAGTTCAGGGTCCTCCACCCTGAGAGAGCTGGTAGGAACGTCAGGAGCCGTTCCTAGGGGGATTCTGTCAGGATTTGGCCAGGGTTGTTCCAGGGTTTTGGTCAGTAGATGTCCCCATTGCCCTATTGCCAGGGTTTCAGTAGATGTCCCCATTGTGCTTTTTGTCCCCTATGTTTTTCCCTTGATCCCCATTATTATTTGCACCTGTGTCTCGTTTCCCTGATTGTATTTAAACCCTTTGTTTCCCTCAGTTCTGTGCTCTGTGTTTGTATGTTAGCACCCTGCCCTAGTGTTCTGTGTGCTCTTGTCGATTCCGGGTGAAGTTCTTGTGGTATTCTGTTTTTTGTTTTTGTTTATTTTTGGTGAGTTTCTTTTGAGGTCTTTTTGTGTTTTTCCTACCACCTTTTGGATTTGCCATTTTTTGTATTTTAGGATTTTTCTTTATTAAATACACCGTCTTAAGTACTGCTGTGTCTGCCTCATCTTCTGGGTTCTGCTGACTATTCGTGGCTCAGTTGGTTAAGTGACTGTTTCTCACTCCGGAGACCCAGGTTCAAACCGGGTCCTGACAGAAACACAGAGCCAAAATGAACCCAGAGGCAGCCAGTTCCCCAGGACCTTTTGCCACGCTGTCCCACCACCAGGAGACTGTCCAACGCCACGAAGCCGCCCCTGGTTCAGCAAGAGGCCTTAATGGCTAGACATTCTCATCTTCTGTCGGAGATGCTGACTTCCATTAAGCAAATATCTGATCGACTTACCCCGGCAACAGTTTCCGTCCCAGTCCCTCAGGTTCACGTACCCATGGCAGTTAACCCCTGGCTGAACCTCGTCTTCCACCTCCCCAACGGTTCTCAGGTGATCCAAGTGCTTGTAAGGCTTTCTCACTCAATGTTCTCTCTCCTTTGAGCTGCAACCCTCGTCGTTTCCCACCGACCGGTCTAAGATCGCATATATCATCACCCTGCTGTCGGAAAAAGCCCTGGCCTGGGCTACTGCTGTGTGGGATGCCCATAGTTCCTGCTGTGCCAGCTACTCTGCCTTTGCTGAGGAATTCAAACGAGTGTTTCAAGGCCCAAGCAGTGGTTCTGACTCAGCCAAACAGCTCCCTGACTCTCCATCAAGGTTTGGCGCAGCGTGACGTTATGCCATCCCAGTTCCGCACGGTGGCAGCAGCGAGTGGCTGGAACAACGAGGCGCTCACGGTGTGCTTTCTGAAAGGCCTTTCCGACACTATCCAAGATGAACTGGCCACTCGAGAACCACCGGACAATCTCGAGTCCCTGATCAAGTTGGCCTCACGCATTGACCAGCGTCTGAGAGAGAGAGAACTCAACCGTAGACCTCTAGCCCCTATCAGTCCCAGCTCCGAGTCCCCACTTTATCATCGCTGGCTCCACCGGAACCCATGCAGATTGGACGATCTCCCAGGCTGAGAGAGACCGCCGGATGAGGGAGCGACGCTGTCTATATTGCGGCAAACCGGGCCATTTCCGTTCCACGTGTCCCGGGCTCCAGGGAACGCTCTGTCCCGTACAGACCGGGGGAACTGTAGCCGGGAACATAACCTCCTCCCATCCGTCCAACTCCCGTCTGCTCATTCCAGTCACCCTCTCCTGGGACAACCACAAGCTTCACCTTCAAGCCTTGGTAGACTCTGGAGCCGCAGGTAACTTCATGGATGGTGTCTGGGCGAAGGAGAATGGCGTTCCCTCTGAACCTCTAAGTGACCCCATGAGGGTTACTACATTGGATGGAAGCCCTTTGGGATCTGACTTGTCACTCATGTCACACCTCCTTGAGACTTTCAGTTTCACAACACCAGGAATTGATGAACTTTCATTTGATCTCCTGTTCCGAGTTCCCTCTCGTCCTTGGATACCCCTGGCTTCACAGCCATGTCCCTCACACCGACTGGTCTGTGGGCACTGTCATCAGCAGTGGGGTCCTACGTGCCAAGCTACTTGTATTTTCCAGAATTCCCCGAGTTCTACTCCCGAGTCTTTAGAATCCATCGACCTGACCCGAGTTCCCTGAGTGTTACCATGACCTCAAACTGGTGTTTAGCAAACAGAGGGCCACCATGCTACCACCCCATAGACCTTACGATTGCCCCATCGACCTGCTTCCGGGCACTTGCCCCCCCAGGGGTCGGATCTTTTCCCTATCTCCACCCGAACGAGCTGCTATGGATACCTATATCAAGGACGGCTCTGAAGCAAGGCCTCATGCGTCCATCCACCTCCCCGGCGGGGAGCAGGGTTTTTCTTTGTGGCCAAGAAAGACGGTGGATTACGTCCTTGCATCACTACAGGACTCAATGACATAACCGTCCGTAACTGTTACCGCTGCCCTTATGGCCACAGCCTTGAGCTGCTCCAGGAAGCAGTTGTTTTCACTAAGCTTGACCTGCGGAACGATACCATCTTGTGCGGATCAGACCTGGTGACGAGTGGAAGACCGCTTTCAACACGC
>NW_027004879.1:0-4564 GCF_036934945.1 Oncorhynchus masou masou
AAAATCTGTCGTTCTGCCCCTGAACAGTTCCCAGGCCGTCATTGAAAATAAGAATTTGTTCTTAACTGACTTGCCTGGTTAAATAAAGGTAAAAAATAAAATAAAATATTTTAAAAAATTGTTTGTTAACAAGAAATTTGTGGAGTGGTTGAAAAACCAATTTTAATGACTCCAACCTAAGTGTATGTAAACCTCCAACTTCAACTGTATATCGTTCACGGTTGTCTGGGAAACTTGCAGTATTAAAGCAGAGAAAATATAATTTGCTATTGAGTTATAGTAGAACATCATTTGGAAAGTACTCTGTCATTGAAAAGCACTTTCATCAAGTACCAAATGTAATGACTTTGAAACATCCATTACTCCATGGCCCTTTATGATCATAGCAAGTGGATTTTTGTCAAGCGCTCTGATTGTTTAAGTATTCATGGCATCCGTTCAACCACGCTGATATACCTTCATTCCATTTCCTGTCGAGGAATTATAAACTAAAATATATTTCATTGCTTATGACGTATGGCAGAATAATTGCTCATTATTCCAGGTAGCTAAATCTTTAGCCAGAAATAGACATGATGACATTGAGGATGAAGAAGTGGATCTTTATAACTGCATAAGGCTGTCCATTGATTTCTATCAGGGGGCCAGAGTGCACTGTACATTGCAGGACTGTATAGATTGCTTGGAGGCAGGATGGTGAAGTGGCTGCCACAGAGTGAAGGTGAGTGTGAGCTGCCATCTTGCTTGGCATTCACCCTTCCTTGGCTGGCCTCACTGCCCTGTCAAGATCCATCCCTTCACCCGGGTCGGGAATTGCCTGTGGGATTCACTTGGCGTAGATGCAGAGATGGGGCATATGAGGCCACTCTAACACTTGATTACACACATTCACAGACTATCAGTCCCATCAACATTCGCACTCACATTCACACTCATGCACAGATGCATAGTCACTCACACTCGTACGCACCCTTATGACACACATACACACGTATTTCCCTATGCCTCCATCTCCTGTGCAGTCAGCGTGACTGTGACTGTTCCCTCTAAAGGTCAGTGTCTGTAGGCAGAGAGAGAACACAGGGTCACAGGCAGAGTCCTTATTTGCAAACTCATCCATGTTGTGCTAATGAAGGTGGGTCTCTGGAATCCCAGAACGCCACAGAACACGCCCTCTGTGTTTCCTGTGCTTTGATTGGCGCAACAGACAGTGCAGTGACACATAACAGGCTGTGTAATCCGGATGGGACCCACAGGCATTCTGTGTCCTTCTCATCACCTCCATTAGGTTTCTCTGACTCTCCATCCTTCAGTCTATTGCTTTCACTGCAAGCATATCAACCAGGGCAATTAAGCACAATTTACAGGAGTCAATGAGCATCCGAGAAGGTTACGGATGGTTCTTCCTTTATCTTCTGTCAGTAAAGTGAGAACTGTGAGTCAGATGGTGAGGAGTCAAACAGAGAGTCAGTGACATGAGCTAGTAGCTACATGCACATTTCTCAAACGTCTATGATGATTGGCAGGCTTGTTTTTCAGGCCATCCAATACTGCATTCAAAATCCAAACTCCTTGAGGAAGTGCTCTGCCAGAGGGAGCGGTGTGTAAATTAACAGTAATCCCTTTCCTCTTTTGACCGGCCAAATGGATTCAAACTCATTCATCACTCAGAAGCAGTGGGAAAGTTTAATAGGCCATGACATCTCCAGAAGAGAAGGTCCAATTAGATGTTGAAGTGAGAATTGAGAGAATGCTGAGGTAGGTAGTTACAATGAGACAAGGAGACAGCTAAGACCGTGTAGAAATATGTCTGCTGCTCATCCATTAGCTTTATCAAGCTCAGCCATCTGTGCTGTGTAGGAGAAGACTACCTAACAGAGCAGAGCAGACTGGTCTTATAGACTAGACGTAGCATAGTAAACGTAAATCCGGGACACTCAAATTACACTGAACAAAAATATAAATTCAACATGTAAAGTGTTGGTCCCATATTTCCTGAGCTGAAATAAAAGATCACATCCCTGTTAGTGAGCATTTCTCCTTTGCCAATATAATCCAACCACCTGCGTGCAATTGGCATGCTGATTGCAGGAATGTCCACCAGAGCTGTTGCCAGATAATGTCATTTTAATTTCTCTACTATAAGCCGCCCCCAACTTAGTTTTAGAGAATTTGGCAGTTCGTCCAACCGGCCTCACAACTACAGACCACCTGTAACCACGCCAGCCCAAGACCTCCACATCTGGCTTCTGCATTTGCGGGATCGTTTGAGAAAAGCCACCCGGACAACTAATGAAACTGTGAGATTGCACAACTGAATAATTTCTGTACAAACTGTCAGAAACCGTCTTAGGGAAGCTCATTTGTGTGCTCGTCGTTCTCACCAGGCTCTTGACCTGACTGCAGTTCGAGCGTCATAACCGACTGTTCCAGTTCTTGTCAATATCCAGAAACTTCGCACAGCCATTGAACCTTCCACAGGCCACAATCAACAGCCTGATCAACTCCATGTGAAGCAGATGTCTCACGCTGCATGAGGCAAATGGTGGACAAACTGACTGGTTTTCTGATCTACGCCCTACTTTTATTTTAAGGTATCTGTGACCAACAGATGAACATCTGTATTCCCAGTCATGTGAAATCCATAGATTAGGACCTAATGAATTTATTTCAACTGAACTGTAACTCAGTAAAATCTTTGAAATTCTTGCATGTTGCATTCATATTTTTGTTCAGTGTCATATGATACGTTCCGCTTTGGGTATGGTTACATAAGATAGACGGTTACTTAAGGCAAAAACTAAAGGAGCGTGGTTGGTTGAGGTAGATGGGTGGGCGTGTAACGCAAATGTCTAGCTGCGTGTTCAAATCTCATCATGGACAACTTCAGCATTTTAGCTAATTAGCAACTTTGCAACTACATACTACTTTTCAGGTACTTTGTGACTACTTAGAATGTTCGCTAACCCTTTCCCCAACCCTAACCTTAACCCTTTTAGCTTACCCGAACCTTAATCCTAACCTTAACCAATAACCCCCTACTCATTCCATGGAGTGCCGAGTGTCTGTGGGTTTTCACTCCTCCCTTGTACTTGATTGATCAATTAAGGTCACTAATGAGTAAATAACTCCCCTCACCTGGTTGTCTAGGTCTTAAATGAAAGGAAAAACCGAAAAACTCACAGGCACTAGGCCCTCTATGGAATGATTGACACACTTGCCTTAAAGTTGACGTTACCCAGATACCTAACGTTAGCCACCTAGCCAAAGTTAGCCACCTAGCCAATGTTAGGCCCAACAAATTGGAATTCATATCATCATACGTTTAACAAATTCATTAAATGTTGTACATTTAGCAAATTCATAACATATCATACGAATAGTAATTCATAACATATCATACAAAATCGATGATGGACATCCACAAATTAACATACCATACAAAAAGTAACATGTCATACTAAATGGAGTGGTTCGGATTTACATCCATAACAATGCGAAATGCTCTTATACCACGTTGAACAGAGCTATAGGGCATTTCCATCTGAAAGGACCCATGAGAACCAACATGTGAAATTCATAGGAGCATGTCAAATAAAGGCGTCAAATGAAAGCTAAGAGAGTCTATATGTTGGAGAAATTAAGGTATATATACACGTTTCAACCACTTTCCATCCTAAACATTTGGAATAAGAAAAGGCTTTGATTTCTGGTCAAACAGGTGGAAATGGGGTCTTAGACAACATCTTGCTGTACCAGAAAAAAATGTTTTCAAAAGGTATTAGAAATACATCAAAACACAATAATGTAGAAGACCCCTACCAACTAAATATACTGCCAGAGAATTTGCCAGTATGTCCAACCGGCCTCACAAAAACAGACCACATGTAAACACACCAGCCTAGGACCTACACATCCATCTTATTCACCAGCGGGATCATCTGAGACCAGCCACCCGGAGAGCTGATGAAACAGAGTCGTATTTCTATCTGTAGTAAAGCCCTTTTGTGGGGAAAATTCATTCTGATTAGCTGGGCCAGGCTCCCAAGCTCCAACTCAAGTGAATGGGCCTATTCACTCCCAGGCCCAGCCACGGCTGCACCCCTTCCCAGTCATGTGAAATCCATAGATTACGGCCTAATGAATTCATTAAAATTGACTGATTTCCTTATATGAACTGTACCTCGGTAAAATAGTTGCAAGTGTTGCATGTTTGTTCAGTACACACACACACACACACACACACACTTCAAGTCTGAAGTTTATATACACATAGGTTGGAGACATTAAAACTCATTTTTCAACCACTCCACTAATGTCTTGTTAACAAACTATAGTTTTGGCAAGTTGGTTAGGACATCTACCTTGTACGCGACACATTTAATTTTTCCAACAATTGTTTACAGACAGATTACTTCACTATATCACAATTCCAGTGGATCAGAAGTTCACATACACTAAGTTGACTGTGCCTTTAAACAGCTTAGAAAATTCCAGAAAATGATGTCATCACTTTAGAAGCTTCTGATAGGCTAATTGACATAATTTGAGTCAAATGGAGGTG
>NW_027004880.1:0-4563 GCF_036934945.1 Oncorhynchus masou masou
TGCTTTATCTTGGCCAGGTTGCAGTTGTAAATGAGAATTTGTTCTCAACTAGCCTACCTAGTTGATATAGATATATTTCACCCTGCCACCCAATCCGAAACCTTAACCTCCTCCTCACACCTTATTCATCCACCATCACCTCCATCCCATCAACCTACCACCACCTCAACTCTAACCCCTCTCTCTCCTACAGGCTAAAATGGGTATAGTGATGAACGTCATCGGGATTCTGTGCATCACTCTGGCCATTAACAGCTGGGGTAGAGTTATGTTCAACCTGGACACCTTCCCTCCTGGGCCAACACCACTGCAAACATCACTACAGGAGGAGGAGGGGGGAAATGACCCCAAATATACCACCATACGCCCCTGTACTGCCATTGCACTGCTACCGATGCCAAAAGGGGATGAGGAAGGGGGAGTATTACCAAGAGACCACAGATCTTTCTCCAACAGCACTACAAGCCTCGCTGGGGCAACAGAAGGCTGGCCATGAGAGCACTGTTATGGTCTGGTGAACACATGCGCGCGCAGTGTATCAGTGTATTTTCTACTGTTCGGGACTTATTCTTATATTATATGGTTATGACACTAGAGAGCCTTAGGGAACAGGGATGATAAATAACTTGCAACGCCTAGACATGCTGTAATACTGTAACTTATATTTGTATACCTGACAATATTGTTATATCAATTTATATTCTATAATTGTAATATATTACAGGGATCATCAACTTATTTTAGCCACTGGCTAATTTTCTCTTGAGTGGATGGTCAGGGGTCCGGAACATAATTACAAATCATTTGGAGACTACAAATTGACTGCCCAAACAAATATAATATTTGAATAAAACATAATCATTGCAAACCTTGCTTACGTTTGTATACAATCACACATATCGCTCTATTATCCGTGGGAATACTTTGGAACAGATTTTCCTAATTAAAATCACTTGGAGCTGATTTTCTGGCATTTTCAGTTTTTTTATGTCCAACAATCAAAAAATATATATAATACGTTTTGCACAGAACTTGGAGGCCAAATAAAAGAATCTGCGGGCTGCCAGTTGGGGAACTCTGTTAGATTACATCAATTAGGATCAATTATTTTCAGTAAGTGTAATTAATTAGATATTTTGTATAGTTATCAATGTAAATGATTGACTTTTGTAAGAGTTTAGAGTTGTTTTTTCCATTCCAATAACAACCTATTATGGTTTTGTCTATTGTACTTTATTTGTTTAGTTTTTTTTCTGAATAAAGCCTGGACTTTTGAGGTTGTGCTGATTACTGTTTGAGCAGATATGGTCCCTGGGACATAGTCTCTTTCTGTTGACCACAAAACATCTTCTCATTTACATTACATTTACATTTAAGTCATTTGGCAGACGCTCTTATCCAGAGCGACTTACAAATTGGTGAATTCACCTTATGACATCCAGTGGAACAGCCACTTTACAATAGTGCATCTAAATCATTTAAGGGGGGGTGAGAAGGATTACTTTATCCTATCCTAGGTATTCCTTCTCTCACACTAGCCTATCAAACTATATACCATGCAGTACTGTGACAGACACAAATATCATTTGGATAAGAATCCAGTTACTGTCTCGAAGGCAAACGCTTAAGCACAGTACTACAGAAGCCTGTTGTTGCCCCTCTCTCTCGCTCTCTCTCACACACACACAAAAATGTTCAGGGTTACCTCATCAAGCAAACAGAATGAGATATGGTGTGTAGTCAGTCAGCCTAAATGTTTAGAAGCGTATTCCTCCACACACACACACACACACACACACACACACACACACACACACACACACACACACAGCACACAACACACCACAGGACAGGATAAAGTCCACTGACGCCAAAAGAGAAATGACTTATCTATTCACTCACGTCTGAGAACATGACTGACTGTAACAAATCCTCTATCTATATCATACTGATAGCCTCAGGGGATTCAAGTCATTCAGTCAAAGAATCTCAAAAGTGTATAATTAATCGTTCACCTCCCAGTTAAGTTATTGGATGCTTTGGTTGAAGGAGTTTTTAAATACTTTTTATAATTCAGAGGATTGTAAGAACAGGAGGGTGTATTGAACTATGGCCCTGTCTGTCTGGGGCAGGTAGAGCTGTGGAAAACAACTCAGCAGGGGTATGAGGCAAGTGCTACAGTGCTCTTCAGAAAGTATTCATACCTTATTCTACATGTTGTTGTGTTACAGCCAGAGTTCAAAATGAATTCAATAGATTTTTGTCTCACCCATCTACACACATAATACCACATAATTACAAGTGTTTTTGACATTTTAGCAAATGTTTTGAAAATGAAATACATAAATATATAATTTACAATAGTATTCACACCCCTGAGTCAATATATATTGAATCACCTTTGGCAGTGATTACAGCTGTCTCTAAGAGCTTTGCAAACCTGAATTGTACAATATTTTAACTTCATTCTTTTTTTCATTCTTCAAGCTCTGTTAAGTTGGTTGATCACTGTTGTGACCCATTTTCAAGTCTTCACATGGATTTCCAAGTCAAACTGTAACTAGGCCACTCAGGAACATTCAATTCTTGACAATTTGAATAGTGGTACTGAGTGATGTGTTATGTTGGATTTACCCCAAACATAACGCCTTGTATTCAGGACATAAAGTTAATTTCTTTGTCACATTGTTTGCAGTTTTACTGTAATGCTTCATTTCAAACAGGATGCATGTTTGGAATATTTTTATTCTGTAAAAGTTTCTTTCTTTTACTTCTGTCAATTCGGTTGGTATTGTGGAGTAACTGCAATGTTGTTGATCTATCCTCAGTTTTCTCCTATCATAGCCATTAAACTCTGTAACGGTATTAAAGTCACCATTGACCTCATGGTGAAGTCCCTGAGCGGTTTCCTTCCTCTCCAGCAATGGAGTTAGGAAGGATGTACAGCGCCTTGCGAAAGTATTCGGCCCCCTTGAACTTTGCGTCCTTTTGCCACATTTCAGGCTTCAAACATAAAGATATAAACCTGCATTTTTTTGTGAAGAATCAACAACAAGTGGGACACAATCATGAAGTGGAACGACATTTATTGAATATTTCAAACTTTTTTAACAAATCAAAAGCTGAAAAATTGGGCGTGCAAAATTATTCAGCCCCTTTACTTTCAGTGCTTCAAACTCTCTCCAGAAGTTCAGTGAGGATCTCTGAATGATCCAATGTTGACCTAAATGACTAATGATGATAAATACAATCCACCTGTATGTAATCAAGTCTCCGTATAAATGCACCTGCACTGTGATAGTCTCAGAGGTCCGTTAAAAGCGCAGAGAGCATCATGAAGAACAAGGAACACACCAGGCAGGTCCGAGATACTGTTGTGAAGAAGTTTAAAGCCGGATTTGGATACAAAAAGATTTCCCAAGCTTTAAACATCCCAAGGAGCACTGTGCAAGCGATAATATTGAAATGGAAGGAGTATCAGACCACTGCAAATCTACCAAGACCTGGCCGTCCCTCTAAACTTCCAGCTCATACAAGGAGAAGACTGATCAGAGATGCAGCCAAGAGGCCCATGATCACTCTGGATGAACTGCAGAGATCTACAGCTGAGGTGGGAGACTCTGTCCATAGGACAACAATCAGTCGTATATTGCACAAATCGGGCCTTTATGGAAGAGTGGCAAGAAGAAAGCCATTTCTTAAAGATATCCATAAATAGTGTTGTTTAATGTTTGCCACAAGCCACCTGGGAGACACACCAAACATGTGGAAGAAGGTGCTCTGGTCAGATGAAACCAAAATTGAACTTTTTGGCAACAATGCAAAACGTTATGTTTGGCATAAAAGCAACACAGCTCATCACCCTGAACACACCATCCCCACTGTCAAACATGGTGGTGGCAGCATCATGGTTCGGGCCTGCTTTTCTTCAGCAGGGACTGGGAAGATGGTTAAAATTGATGGGAAGATGGTTGGAGCCAAATACAGGACCATTCTGGAAGAAAACCTGATGGAGTCCGCAAAAGACCTGAGACTGGGACGGAGATTTGTCTTCCAACAAGACAATGATCCAAAACATAAAGCAAAATCTACAATGGAATGGTTCAAAAATAAACATATCCAGGTGTTAGAATGGCCAAGTCAAAGTCCAGACCTGAATCCAATCGAGAATCTGTGGAAAGAACTGAAAACTGCTGTTCACAAATGCTCTCCATCCAACCTCACTGAGCTCGAGCTGTTTTGCAAGGAGGAATGGGAAAAAATGTCAGTCTCTCGATGTGCAAAACTGATAGAGACATACCCCAAGCGACTTACAGCTGTAATCACAGCAAAAGTTGGCGCTACAAAGTATTAACTTAAGGGGGCTGAATAATTTTGCACGCCCAATTTTTCAGTTTTTGAATTGTTAAAAAAGTTTGAAATATCCAATAAATGTCGTTCCACTTAATGATTGTGTCCCACTTGTTGTTGATTCTTCACAAAAAAATACAGTTTTATATCTTTATGTTTGAAGCCTGAAATGTGGCAAAAGGTCACAAAGTTCAAGGGGGCCGAATACTTTCG
>NW_027004881.1:0-47500 GCF_036934945.1 Oncorhynchus masou masou
TGTTCTATAGTCCATTAGTCTGTTCTATAGTCCATTAGTCTGTTCTACAGTCCATTAGTCTGTTCTATAGTCCATTAGTCTGTTCTACAGTCCATTAGTCTGTTCTATTGTCCATTAGTCTGTTCTACAGTCCATTAGTCTGTTCTATTGTCCATTAGTCTGTTTTATAGTCCACTAGTCTCAACCATTAGTCTGTTCTACAGTCCATTAGTCTGTTCTACAGTCCATTAGTCTGTTCTACAGTCCATTAGTCTGTTTTATAGTCCATTAGTCTGTTCTAAAGTCCATTAGTCTGTTCTACAGTCCATTAGTCTGTTCTATAGTCCACTAGTCTGTTCTACAGTCCATTAGTCTGTTTTATAGTCCACTAGTCTCAACCATTAGTCTGTTCTACAGTCCATTAGTCTGTTCTACAGTCCATTAGTCTGTTCTACAGTCCATTAGTCTGTTCTACAGTCCATTAGTCTGTTCTACAGTCGATTATTCTGTTCTACAGTTCATTAGTCTGTTCTACAGTCCACTAGTCTCAACCATTAGTCTGTTTTATAGTTCATTAGTCTGTTCTATAGTCCATTAGTCTGTTCTACAGTCCATTAGTCTGTTCTACAGTCCATTAGTCTGTTCTACAGTCCATTAGTCTGTTCTACAGTCCACTAGTCTGTTCTATAGTCCATTAGTCTGTTCTACAGTCCATTAGTCTGTTCTATAGTCCACTAGTCTGTTCTATAGTCCATTAGTCTGTTCTACAGTCCATTAGTCTGTTCTACAGTCCATTAGTCTGTTCTACAGTCCACTAGTCTCAACCATTAGTCTGTTTTATAGTTCATTAGTCTGTTCTATAGTCCACTAGTCTGTTCTACAGTCCATTAGTCTGTTCTACAGTCCATTAGTCTCAACCATTAGTCTGTTTTATAGTTCATTAGTCTGTTCTATAGTCCACTAGTCTGTTCTACAGTCCATTAGTCTCAACAATTAGTCTGTTTTATAGTTCCTTAGTCTGTTCTACAGTCCATTAGTCTGTTCTACAGTCAATTAGTCTGTTCTACAGTCCATTAGTCTGTTCTGTAGTCCATTAGTCTGTTCTACAGTCCATTAGTCTGTTCTATAGTCCACTAGTCTGTTCTATAGTCCATTAGTCTGTTCTACAGTCCATTAGTCTGTTTTATAGTCCACTAGTCTGTTCTACAGTCCATTAGTCTGTTCTACAGTCCACTAGTCTCAACCATTAGTCTGTTTTATAGTTCATTAGTCTGTTCTATAGTCCACTAGTCTGTTCTACAGTCCATTAGTCTCAACCATTAGTCTGTTTTATAGTTCCTTAGTCTGTTCTACAGTCCATTAGTCTGTTCTACAGTCAATTAGTCTGTTCTACAGTCCATTAGTTTGTTCTGTAGTCCATTAGTCTGTTCTACAGTCCATTAGTCTGTTCTATAGTCCACTAGTCTGTTCTATAGTCCATTAGTCTGTTCTACAGTCCATTAGTCTGTTTTATAGTCCACTAGTCTGTTCTACAGTCCATTAGTCTGTTCTACAGTCCACTAGTCTCAACCATTAGTCTGTTCTACAGTCCATTAGTCTGTTCTACAGTCCATTAGTCTGTTCTACAGTCCATTAGTCTGTTCTACAGTCCATTAGTCTGTTCTACAGTCCATTAGTCTGTTCTACAGTCCATTAGTCTGTTCTACAGTCCATTAGTCTGTTCTACAGTCCATTAGTCTGTTCTACAGTCCATTAGTCTGTTCTACAGTCCACTAGTCTCAACCATTAGTCTGTTCTACAGTCCATTAGTCTGTTCTACAGTCCACTAGTCTCAACCATTAGTCTGTTCTACAGTCCATTAGTCTGTTCTACAGTCCATTAGTCTGTTCTACAGTCCATTAGTCTGTTCTACAGTCCATTAGTCTGTTCTACAGTCCATTAGTCTGTTCTATAGTCCATTAGTCTGTTCTACAGTCCATTAGTCTGTTCTACAGTCCATTAGTCTGATCTATAGTCCACTAGTCTGTTCTATAGTCCGTTAGTCTGTTCTACAGTCCGTTAGTCTGTTCTACAGTCCACTAGTCTGATCTATAGTCCATTAGTCTGTTCTACAGTCCATTAGTCTGTTCTACAGTCCATTAGTCTGTTCTACAGTCCATTAGTCTGTTCTACAGTCCATTAGTCTGTTCTACAGTCCGTTAGTCTAAATGTATATTGTTCAAAAATGCATGGTTAGCAGCGTTCAGCATCTCAGCCCAACCTGAGCCGCTATGGAATACAACAGAACAAAGCAGATGAAGCTGTAGAAGTGTCATCAATGAGGAACTTCGTCCCAAATGCCACCCTATTCCCTATGTAGTGCACTACTTTAGACCAGTTCGGGAGCAGAACACAGATACAGGCCCTGGTATATGTGCACTACATAGGGAATAGGTTGCCAGTCCCTGTCAAAAGTAGTCCACTATATAGGGAATAGGGTGCCAACCCTGGTCTAAAGTAGTGCACTACATAGGGAATAGGGTGCCAGCCCTGGTCTAAAGTAGTGCACTACATAGGGAATAAGGGGCCAACCCTGGTCTAAAGTAGTGCACTACATAGGGAATAGGGTGCCAGCCCTGGTCTAAAGTAGTGCACTACATAGGGAATAGGGTTCCATTTGTCACGCATTCTAAGAGAGTCCTAGACAAGCTTCACTGACAGCTGTTTGTATCCAGGCAGGCAGAGGCTTCTCGTTCGGCTTTACTGACTCCCAGTCCTGCGTTTCCACTGGCTAACACAGCTAGTCAGGCGTTTACCATTGATCCTCCCCGCCGCCCTCTGTCTGTCTGATCCACCTCGACCGACGCAGCAGACACACGCTGAGGGAATGAATAAATTAGCCTTTTTGGGGTTTTAATGTGTCTTAAAAGGTTTTCCCTGGGTTGTTTCAGTGCTGTGTTATTCTAGTTATGAGGATTTAAGAAGGCTTATAGGATTAATTATAATTTGTTGTTAAATGAAGAGAAGAAGATGAAGAGGTATTAAACTGTGTGACACATGCATCCTGAACTTCAGCTCGATTTTTTGGTTTGACGAAATTAAAAACACATTTTTTCTTTTTATATTTAACTGGGCAAGTCAGTTAAGAACTAATTCTTATTTACAATGACGGCCTACCGGGTGCCTTGTTCAGAGGCAGAACAATAGATTTCTACCTTGTCAGCACCGGTATTCGATCCAGCAACCTTTCAGTTACAGGCCCAACGCTCTAACCACTAGGCTACCTACCGCCCCAATATATAGTAGTGGTATTATTTATGGCTTGGTTAGATGTTTTTTATAAAGGGAAGAGGACACTGGAGCAGGAATTAAAGACACTTTCATGAAATCATCTAGGGAGCTAAGTGTGTATCCTACTCTGCTCTTTTACATTTACAAGATTAGAATTTTATAGAGTGCAAATTCCTTTGAATTTTACGGACTATGCAAAAACCCATGTGTTGTGAGTTACAAGTTTTTTGAAAAACAACTCTTTAATCAAAATAACTTTAAAACAACTAATCCCTAGTTAAACTTCTCAGCTGTGTCCACATGGTTCCATGGTGGCCCAGGAAAATAAATCCACTGGAGAATGTAGACAACAATTAAATACAGATGTAGAGTGGGAATAGAGAGTTAACTAAATGCTACACTTCACTGGTGTCTCTCCGTGTCCTGCGTGGCCGAAGAGAGCCGCGCCGTCAACCACCACACTGACTACTTTAAATATATATATTTTTATCTACGCAAAATGTAGTATTTTTTTTTTTTTTTTTAATAGACTATAGGATACACAGACCACTCAGAATGTCTAACAGACAGACGGGCAGTTCTGAAGCATAAACATTTTAATAATAAACATACAAATATTAGAGTAAATTTAAACTTTGGTTTAATTCTGCTTCTTAATTCTGATACCGTTTAATTCAATTTGGTTTATGAGTAATTACTGTCATCAAATAATATATTCGAATTAATATTTACACATTAACATAAGAATAGTTCAGAAGCTTACGCAGGAAAGTCTGACTAAAATATAATTTTTCATTTTAATGAAACAAAAAAAAACATACCCATTTGTTAATGATTGTGGTCCGCAATAATATACAAATGAAACGTGTGTACAGTACATTAATGTGTGGAAGCACACAGCAAGAGCAATTTAGTCATTTGTACTTATCTGTAATTAAAAGGTGTAATTCCCGAACACATGTGGGAGTTTGTTGATGTGTAATTTGTCTCATTCATTTTGTTAAAGCTGACATGCTGCTCCGTGCTGCAATCCACTGAGTAGCTACATTAAACCTGTTAATACCATGTGCTCTTCAACCCTCCAAATGATTTCCAGGCCAGTTCGCCTTTGAGGGCCCATCAAAGAAGATTTAAGGTAGACGTTTTATCTCACCCTCCCTACCGCACTGTCGTTGCCACCACTTACAGACATAGAGAGAGAGAGAGAGAGAGAGAGAGAGAGAGAGAAGAAAGAGAGAAGGAGGGAGAGAGAAAGAGGGAGAGAGGGGGCGAGAGGAGGGAGGGAGAGAGAGATGGTGAGAGAGAGAAAGAAAAGAGAGATATAGAGAGAGGCATAGAGAGAGAGAGAGAGAGAGAGAGAGAGAGAGAGAGCAGAGAGGAGAGAGATATATATATATAGAGAGAGAGAGATATAGAGAGAGGCATAGAGAGAGAGAGAGAGAGAGAGAGAGAGAGGCATAGAGAGAGATAGGCCAAGACAGAGGCAAAAACAACACTAATTTAACAATGCTCACACATGACAGGAAGGACAATAACAGGCTAGAACACTTTCTCTCAGCATAAACAGTCTGAGATCCAATATTTTGAACTACGGGAAACACCAATTCATTCATACATCAATACATTTTATTTACAAAACCTGTAAATAACTAGTATATTATTCTATCCTCCTCATAAAGTGGAAAGACACTACTTCTTCTTTTTTTTACTAGGCAATTAATTTAAGAACAAATTCTTATTTTCAACAACGGCCTGGGAACAGTGGGTTAACTGCATTTTCAGGGGCAGAATGACAGATTTGTACTTTGTCAGCTCAGGGGTTTGAACTCGCAACCTTCTGGCCACTAGTCCAACGATCTAACCACTAGGCTACCCTGCCACCCCAATTCCAATTCCTCGAAATGGAAGAATTTGAAGAGGTTCTTTTCAAAACGCTAGTATACATTTTCAGAAATATTGGCAAATGTTATTTTATTGATTAAAGAAAGAAAAAGCATGGTGTGTGTTTTATTCATGATCTAAATCATTGCATGGGGTTGTTCAATGAAATACATGTATTTGTTTTAAATCTATTACTTGACTATTTTTTTATTTTTTTATTTTACCTTTATTTTACTAGGCAAGTCAGTTAAGAACAAATTGTTATTTTCAATGACGGCCTAGGGGCAGAACGACAGATTTGTACCTCATCAGATTTGTCTCTCATTTCAGAGAGACAAATTATCATTTATTTTTGCAAAATTATTTCTATATCGGCCTCACACGCGGAGAAATAATTAGTATTGCGAGGTTTTACACAGACAAATCTAACAAACAACTACATTTTTAATAAAGAATTGTACAATTGATACATTTAAAAAAATACATTAATCAATACAGTAATATGAGATGCCATTTACATTTTGACAGTTTAGTCATTTAGCTCTTATCCAGAACGATTTACAGTTTTAATCATTTACCTTTGCCTAAAACTTCCTGTATGCTCTTCCAACTCAGTAGCTAGCTTCCTCATGATGGTTTAGAAGGTAAACATGCATGTGACCAATGACAAACAAACATCTATGTAGGTATTACTGCTCGAGGGGAGGGGGAGGGGGCAATCAACGCTAATCCTAACGCCTCATTTCCTGCTCTTTAGGACACAAACAGCGGAGTGTTAACAAAATAACAACCCTCCTTATTTAGTAGACAATCCGCGACAGATAATCACCCAGAACTGAGGGGGGGTATCAATTAACCAAATGTGTCTTTCACCGGCCCCCCCATCTCTAGATCTGAGAGAAGAAAAAGAATGCTTGACTAGTGCTCGACCCGTCCGGTGGCACACACACACACACACACACACACACACACACACACACACACACACACACACACACACACACACACACACACACACACACGGGAAAGGCATTGACAATCAACAAGGCCTTCTGAAGGCATGCTCCCTCTCCGCCACAGCGACTGAGCAGCCAACCAAACCACCGGCTCTCCAGCTCTACCACGACCTCAGCTGGCTCACTGGGTCTGGATAGAAGCAGGATGCACACCGTAGAGGTCCTACGAAATACATTATATCGTGTATTAAATTAACTATTTAATTCTGTGACGCAGAGAACAAACTGGGGGGGGGCTTGATACCTGCAGTTCAACGAGTCAGCAGTACTCCTTATTAAAGCAAATACAGTGAGTAAACAGCCCTCTCATTGGCCAAACAGGCCTATAGACAGCCCTCTCATTGGCTCAACAGGCCTATAGTTTGACTAAATGGGTCGCAGCAGGCTTCAGCACCCTTGCTTATTGTCTACACAGAGAAAGAGAGAGAGAGAAGGAGAGATCCATGCAGAAAAAAAACACATGAGTTTCACCTGAGATCTTATGTAAAGCAACACGTAATAACATGAAAATACACACGTGAAAACACGTGTCCACATGTGAAATTCTTGCTCTTTTTTTTATATCCAAGCCTTTCTATCTAAGAACTACATCTCTTAGTTTTTTTTTCAACGATCATAAAAGGTAGGTAGTTTCCCTCGCCGATGATTGGTGCAACATTAAAGAGACAGTACATAGGAGAGAAAAAAGGGAAGGCAACATTTGATTTGAGAGAGAGATCAAAACACCTCACAGATTCAATGAGTTAGAGTGAGTCGTAACGTCAGTCAGAGAACACACATTATCCTACAGCATCCTTCAATTAGGACAGCTACATTTCTTTGCAGTGAAACACTACACATGTACCCATAGAGAGAGAGACAGAGAGAGAGAACAAGAGAGAGAGAGAGAGAACGAGAGAGAGACAGAGAGAGAGAGACAGAGAGAGAATGAGAGAGAGACAAAGAGACAGATAGAGAGAGAACGAGAGAGAGACAGAGAGAGAGAGACAGAGAGAGAGAGAGAGAGAACAAGAGAGAGACAGAGAGAGAGAGACAGAGAGAGAATGAGAGAGAGACAAAGAGACAGATAGAGAGAGAACGAGAGAGAGAGAGAGAGAGACAGAGAGAGAGAGAGAGAGAGAGAGAGAGACAGAGAGAGAGAGACAGAGAGAGAATGAGAGAGAGACAAAGAGACAGATAGAGAGAGAAAGAGAGAGAGAGAGAGAGAGAATGAGAGAGAGACAGAGAGAGAGAGACAGACAGAGAATGAGAGAGAGACAAAGAGACAGAGAGAGAGAGAACGAGAGACAATGAGAGAGAGAGAGACAGAGAGAGAGAGAGAGAGAGAGACAGAGAGAACGAGAAAGAGACAGAGAGAACGAGAGACAGAGAGAAAGAGAGAGAGAGAGACAGAGATAACGAGAGAGAGACAGAGAGAAAGAGAGAGAGACAGACAGAGAGAGAGAGAGAGAGACAGAGAGAGAGAGAGAGAGAGAGAGAGACAGAGAGAGAGAGAGAGAGAGAGAGAGAGAGAGAGAGAGAGAGCTACTACTACTGGGTTGTATAAATATATAGAAGAAAAATAATACTGTAGACGGACATGTGTCTTCTGTATAGTGTAAAGCAGCACTGTCTATTCTACTAAAGTATAGTATAGAACAGTATATTAAAGTATATACAGTATAGTATATTGTAGTATATTATAGTGTAGAACAGTATACTATAGTATTTTAAGCATAGTATATTGTAGTATATTATAGTATAGTATAGAACAGTATATTATAGTATATTAAGCATAGTATATTGTAATATAGTATAGTATTGATTAGAAAAGCATATTATAATATTGTACAGAACAGTATATGATAGTATATCATTGTATATTATATAACATTATAGTCTAGTATATTGTAGTATATTGTAGTATATTGTAGAATATTGTAGTATATTGTAGTATAACAGGAATCAGTGTGAGAGTTTACTCTAAGCAGTACGACCGGGCCCCTGTGTTAAACTATAAGAGGTGGTTGTTTGTGGTGGTGGGGTTAGCTGTTGTCTTGTGAGACACACGCCGTCCGTCTCCCGTTCGGAGCATTCCTGACCAGGCAGCGGCAAGAGCAGATGTCATTAGATGTCAACTGCTCTAACTGAGCTGCTGTTGTTTATTCCACCAGTGGAGGAGAGACTCCTGCAGGGTGGTTTTGCTTTGCAGCATCAAAAATGTAAACCAGGAGCCGAGTAACGAGCACGCAAGAGGATATCCTATCATACTTGAACATTTAGGAAGCAGATTTATTTAAATGTTTTTGCAATTGTGATTTAGATTTTTATTGTATTCAGATCGAGGTGTTTTGTTTTTAGACTGTAATTTTAATGAAGGATTTGATGTGAATTTAATTGCTGAGCTAAAATAAATTAAAAAAAAAATGTGAAGTTGATTTGGGTATGATTAAAAAAAAAAAAGAACTCGACAACTGTTATTGGATATAGTTAGGAATATTCATTTGTGATGAAGTCAGTGTTGGAAAAGAACATTCATGTTTTTCCTATAAGTAAATAATTTACTTAATTGTTAAGAGTATATCATTAAGTCCAAAGAGTATTTAATTCTTGAACAGTCAGTTTATACATTATCATAAATGTTTTCACTTATATTACTAGTATAGAAATATTTATATGAATAGTATATTACCATTGTTGCAATATATATTTATACTGCAGTAGCTCCATAACTTGTGTTTTCATTTTTTTTTAAATGTCATCACTGAGTTAGTTATTACAGACAATCATATTATGACAGTTTTGTATTATATTATATTATATATATATATCTAAATATCACTCCGACACTAAAACAAAAAGCATTGCTTTTTAAAATAAATATGATACGCACAAGTCCGATTTTCATTTAGATATTTTGAGCAGTGGATTAATACTGTCAAGACAATACCATAATGTAAGTGGTTATTTAACTGCTCTAAATATTAACACGATAACACGCTGTCATGCCTCAAAAAACAAGGTGTTAAAACTATTTATTCGCACGATAACAACTAGTGCCAATAAATATTTAAATATTTACTCATTCTATTGACGCCTTAATTCATTAAATCCTCACAGTTTACAATATAGATGCCTTAAGTAATACAAAGTTCAGGAGAAGAGAAGAGTAGGTATTAAAAACATGTTCATATATCAAGCCAGTGACAGACAGGCATCAGACCCGACCAACGGTGAAACAGTAGAAAATACAATACTGCTTCTGAAACACGAAGTCATACTCACCCCAATATTGGAGAAAATCCCTGTACTTTATCTGGTAACCCTTCCTTAAAGTTTTGTTATAATATTCTACAGCCAAGTCTGTCCAGTCCAGAACAAACAAGAAGAAATGCAAAAATGAAGTTCTTAAAAAGAGTTGGTAGAACCTGTAACGCAACAAATTACCGGCTACAAGACAACTTTTTCTTTTTCATTTTAAGTGTTAGAACTCATGGAGCCCCGATACACACACTAACTGGTATCTGAGGAGACCGAGTCAGAGTGAGAAGGTTGTCTGATTACTGCTTCAGACAGTGACTACAGAGTGTCTGAGGAAGAGGGGAGAAATAGGAGAGAGAGAGAGAGAGAGAGAGAGAGAGAGAGGGAGGGGGAGGGAGGAGGTGGAGGGAGGGTAGGGAAGGAGAAAGAGAGAGAGAGGAAGGCTGCTGTTTGAGCTGTTTGAAAGAGCAGATAGTTGCGGTAAGTCAGTAAGGTAGTAAGGCATCAGGGTAGTAAGGCAGCAAGTCAGCAAGGCAGTAAGGCAGTAAGGCAGCAAGGTAGCAAGGCAGCAAGGCAGCAAGGCAGTAAGGCAGCAAGGCAGTAAGGCAGTAAGGTAGTAAGGCAGTAAGGCAGCAGGGCAGTAAGGTAGCAAGGCAGTAAGGCAGTAAGGTAGCAAGGCAGTAAGGCAGTAAGTCAGTAAGGCAGTAATTCAGTAAGGCAGTAAATCAGTAAGGCAGTAAGGTAGTAAGATGGTAAGTCAGTAAGGCAGTAAGGTAGAAAGGCAGTAAGGTAGTAAGATGGTAAGTCAGTAAGGCAGTAAGGTAGAAAGGCAGTAAGGAAGTAAGATGGTAAGTCAGTAAGTCGGTAAATCAGTAAGGCAGTAAATCAGTAAGGCAGTAAGGTAGTAAGATGGTAAGTCAGTAAGGCGATAAGTCAGTGAGGCGGTAAGTCAGTAAGGCAGTAAGACAGTAAGACAGTAAGGCGATAAGTCAGTAAGGCGGTAAGGCAGTAAGGCAGTAAGACAGTGAGGCAGTAAGACAGTAAATCAGCAAGGCAGTAAGGTATGTAAGATGGTAAGTCAGTGAATCAGTAAGGCAGTAAGGTAGGTAAGATGGTAAGTCAGTAAGTCAGTAAGACGGTAAGGCGGTAAGGCAGTAAGTCAGTAAGTCAGTAAGGCAGTAAGGCAGTAAGTCAGTAAGTCAGTAAGACAGTAAGGCAGTAAGGCAGTAAGGCAGTAAGGCAGTAAGGCAGTAAGTCAGTAAGACAGTATGGCAGTAAGTTAGTAAGACAGTAAGACAGTAAGACAGTAAGTCAGTAAGACAGTAAGGCAGTAAGTCAGTGAATCAGTAAGGCAGTAAGGTGTGTAAGATGGTAAGTCAGTAAATCAGTAAGGCAGTAAGGAAGTAAGGCGGTAAGTCAGTAAATCAGAAAGGCAGTAAGGCAGTACGTCAGTAAGGCGGTAAGGTGGTAAGACAGTAAGGCAGTAAGGCAGTAAGACAGTTAATCAGTAAGGCAGTAAGGTGGTAAGTCAGTAAATCAGAAAGGCAGTAAGGTGGTAAGGCAGTAAGACGGTAAGGTGGTAAGTCAGTAAGGCAGTAAGGCAGTAAGACAGTTAATCAGTAAGGCAGTAAGGTGGTAAGTCAGTAAATCAGAAAGGCAGTAAGGTGGTAAGGCAGTAAGGCAGTAAGACGGTAAGGTGGTAAGTCAGTAAGGCAGTAAGGCAGTAAGGCAGTAAGACGGTAAGGTGGTAAGGCAGTAAGGTGGTAAGGCAGTAAGGCAGTAAGACGGTAAGGTGGTAAGTCAGTAAGGCAGTAAGGCAGTAAGGCAGTAAGACGGTAAGGTGGTAAGTCAGTAAGGCAGTAAGGCAGTAAGGCAGTAAGACGGTAAGGTGGTAAGTCAGTAAGGCAGTAAGGCAGTAAGACGGTAAGGTGGTAAGTCAGTAAGGCAGTAAGTCAGTGAATCAGTAAGGCAGTAAGGTGGTAAGGCAGTAAGACGGTAAGGTGGTAAGGCAGTAAGGCAGTAAGACGGTAAGGTGGTAAGGCAGTAAGGCAGTAAGTCAGTAAGTCAGTAAGGCAGTAAGGCAGTAAGTCAGTGAATCAGTAAGGCAGTAAGTCAGTAAGGTGGTAAGGTGGTAAGGTGGTAAGGTGGTAAGGTGGTAAGGTGGTAAGTCAGTAAGGCAGTAAGACAGTTGATCAGTAAGACGGTAAGGTGGTAAGTCAGTAAGACGGTAAGGTGGTAAGTCAGTAAGACGGTAAGGCAGTAAGGCAGTAAGACAGTTGATCAGTAAGACGGTAAGGTAGTAAGGCAGTAAGACAGTAAGGTGGTAAGTCAGTAAGACGGTAAGGCAGTAAGGCAGTAAGACAGTTGATCAGTAAGACGGTAAGGTGGTAAGGCAGTAAGACGGTAAGGCAGTAAGGCAGTAAGACAGTAAGGTGGTAAGACAGTGAATCAGTAAGGCAGTAAGGTGGTAAGGCAGTAAGGAAGTAAGGCGGTAAGTCAGTAAATCAGAAAGGCAGTAAGGCAGTACGTCAGTAAGGCGGTAAGGTGGTAAGACAGTAAGGCAGTAAGGCAGTAAGACAGTTAATCAGTAAGGCAGTAAGGTGGTAAGTCAGTAAATCAGAAAGGCAGTAAGGTGGTAAGGCAGTAAGGCGGTAAGGTGGTAAGTCAGTAAGGGCAGTAAGGCAGTAAGACAGTTAATCAGTAAGGCAGTAAGGTGGTAAGTCAGTAAATCAGAAAGGCAGTAAGGTGGTAAGGCAGTAAGGCAGTAAGGCGGTAAGGTGGTAAGTCAGTAAGGCAGTAAGGCAGTAAGGCAGTAAGGCGGTAAGGTGGTAAGGCAGTAAGGTGGTAAGGCAGTAAGGCAGTAAGGCGGTAAGGTGGTAAGTCAGTAAGGCAGTAAGGCAGTAAGGCAGTAAGACGGTAAGGTGGTAAGTCAGTAAGGCAGTAAGGCAGTAAGGCAGTAAGACGGTAAGGTGGTAAGTCAGTAAGGCAGTAAGGCAGTAAGTCGGTAAGGTGGTAAGTCAGTAAGGCAGTAAGTCAGTGAATCAGTAAGGCAGTAAGGTGGTAAGGCAGTAAGGCGGTAAGGTGGTAAGGCAGTAAGGCAGTAAGACGGTAAGGTGGTAAGGCAGTAAGGCAGTAAGTCAGTAAGTCAGTAAGGCAGTAAGGCAGTAAGTCAGTGAATCAGTAAGGCAGTAAGTCAGTAAGGTGGTAAGGTGGTAAGGTGGTAAGGTGGTAAGGTGGTAAGGTGGTAAGTCAGTAAGGCAGTAAGGTGGTAAGTCAGTAAGACGGTAAGGCAGTAAGGCAGTAAGACAGTTGATCAGTAAGACGGTAAGGTAGTAAGGCAGTAAGACAGTAAGGTGGTAAGTCAGTAAGACGGTAAGGCAGTAAGGCAGTAAGACAGTTGATCAGTAAGACGGTAAGGTGGTAAGGCAGTAAGACGGTAAGGCAGTAAGGCAGTAAGACAGTAAGGTGGTAAGACAGTGAATCAGTAAGGCAGTAAGGTGGTAAGGCAGTAAGGCAGTAAGGCAGTAAGGCAGTAAGACAGTGAATCAGTAAGGCAGTAAGGTGGTAAGGCAGTAAGGCAGTAAGGCAGTAAGACAGTGAATCAGTAAGGCAGTAAGGTGGTAAGGCAGTAAGGCAGTAAGGCAGTAAGGCAGTAAGACAGTGAATCAGTAAGGCAGTAAGGTGGTAAGGCAGTAAGGCAGTAAGGCAGTAAGGCAGTAAGACGGTAAGGCAGTAAGGTGGTAAGTCAGTAAGACGGTAAGACAGTAAGACAGTAAGGCAGTAAGGCAGTAAGGTGGTAAGTCAGTAAGACGGTAAGACAGTAAGGCAGTAAGGCAGTAAGACAGTGAATCAGTAAGGCAGTAAGGTGGTAAGGCAGTAAGGCAGTAAGGCAGTAAGGCAGTAAGACGGTAAGGCAGTAAGTCTCACAGGAAGACAGGAGTCTGGACAGAGGAAGCACGAGGGAGCTGTGCCTCACACAGATGTCATTCACACACCCAGTTCTATACAGCTTTAAACAATACACCCACAGGGCCCCCTCTCTCTCCAGATCCTATCAGTGATCCTGAGACAATGACCACGTCTCAACTGGCACCCTATGCCATAGGGCTCTGCTCAAAAGTAGTGCCGCATGTAGGGAATAGGGTGCCTTTTGGGAGGTAGTAAATGAGGAGGAGGGCAGATCCGTCCACCAAGCCCTCGGCTCTCCTCTGGTTCTCCAGGCTCAGAGAACACCTCACTAGGTTACACCCCCAGGGCCTGGCTTTCTTCTTCTACCTCTTTCCCATTGTTCTCTCTCTCTCTCTCTGTCTCTCTCTCTCTCTCTCTCTCTCTCTCTGTCTCTCTCTCTCTCTGTCTCTCTCTCTCTCTCTCTCTCTCTCTCTCTGTCTCTCTCTCTCTCTCTCTCTCTCTCTCTCTCTCTCTCTCTCTCTCTCTCTCTCTGTCTCTCTCTCTCTCTCTCTCTCTCTCTCTCTCTCTCTCTGTCTCTCTCTCTCTCTCTCTGTCTCTCTCTCTGTCTTTCTCTCTCTCTCTCTCATTGGCATGGGAAACATGTTTACATTGCCAAAGCAAGTAAAATGGATCAAATAAAGTGAATAAACAAAGTTAACAGAACATATTACAGTTTCAAAATAACAGAGAAATGTAAAATTATGTCTATATACAGTGCTGTATTAATGTGCAAATAGTTGAAGTACAAAAGAGAAAATAAATAAACATAAATATAGGTTGTATTTACAATGGTGTTTGTTCTTCACTGGTTGCTCTCTCTCTCTCCTCTGTCCTCTCTCCTCTGTCCACTCTCTCCTCTGTCCACTCTCTCCTCTGTCCTCTCTCCTCTGTCCTCTCTCTCCTCTGTCGTCTCTCTCCTCTGTCCTCTCTCTCCTCTGTCCTCTCTCTCCTCTGTCCTATCTCTCCTCTGTTCTCTCTCTCTCCTCTGTCCTCTCTCTCCTCTGTCCTCTCTCCTCTGTCCTCTCTCTCCTCTCTGTCCTCTCTCCTCTCTCTCTCCTCTGTCCTCTCTCTCCTCTGTCCTCTCTCCTCTGTCCTCTCTCTCCTCTGTCCTCTCTCCTCTGTCCTCTCTCCTCTCTGTCCTCTCTCCTCTCTCTCTCCTCTCTCCTCTCTCTCCTCTGTCCTCTCTCCTCTGTCCTCTCTCTCCTATGTCCTCTCTCCTTTGTCCTCTGTCCTCTCTCTCCTCTGTCCTCTCTGTCCTCTCTGTACTCTCTCCTCTCTCTCTCCTCTGTCCTCTCTCCTCTCTCTCTCCTATGTCCTCTCTCTCCTCTGTCCTCTCTCCTCTGTCCTCTCTCTCCTCTGTCCTCTCTCTCCTCTCTGTCCTCTCTCTCTCCTCTGTCCTCTCTCTCCTCTGTCCTCTGTCCTCTCCTCAGTCCTCTCTCCTCTGTCCTCTCTCCTTTGTCCACTCTCTCCTCTGTCCTCTCTCCTCTCTCTCTCCTCTGTCCTCTCTCCTCTGTCCTCTCTCTCCTCTGTCCTCTCTCTCCTCTGTCCTCTCTCCTCTCTCCTCTGTCCTCTCCAGGCTGGATTACTATCTGTCTATCTGGCACAGAAGGACATTACTGTAAGCAGGTTAGGGAGTTTACCAGCTCGACTAACCCCAACTGGGCTCCCCTCGGCTGGGCTGTGTCTGTCTGTATGTCCCCTTCCCTCAGCAGCCTAGTGGAAGTCCTCCATCAACCCACAGACACCACGGCAGGGCTGTGTGTGTGTGTTTGCATGCTGCGTGTGTGTCTGACTGTGTGTGTGTGTGTAAGAGAGCTAGGTAATAACTGCCTTATGTCTGCTCAAGGTTATGGTTACATGGTTATACATGGTTAACATGGTTATACATGGTTATAAATGGCTATACACGGTTATATATGGTCAACATGGTTAACATAGTTATATATGGTCAACATGGTTATATATGGTCAACATGGTTATATATTGTCAACATGGTTAACTTGGTTATATATGGTCAACATGGTTATATATGGTTAACATGATTAACATGGTGATATATGGTCAACATGGTTATATATGGTCAACATGGTTATATATGGTCAACATGGTCAACATGGTTATATATATGGTCAACATGGCTATATATGGTCAACATGGTCAACATGGTTATATATGGTCAACATGGTCAACATTGTTATACAGTATATGGTCAACATGGTGATATATGGTCAACATTTTTATTTTTTTTATTTTATTTCACCTTTATTTAACCAGGTAGGCCAACTGCGACCTGGCCAAGATAAAGCATAGCAATTCGACACATACAACAAGACAGAATTACACACGGAATAAAACACAGTCAATAATACAGTAGAACAAAAGAAAACAAAAAGTCTATATACAGTGAGTGCAAATGAGGTAAGTTACGACAATAAATAGGTCATGGTGGCAAAGTAATTACAATATAGCAATTAAACACTGGCATAGTAGATGTGCAGAAGATGAATGTGCAGGTAGAGATACTGGGGTGCAAAGGAGAAAGATAAATAAATAAATACATACCAGTATGATAGTATGGGGATGAGGTAGGTAGATAGATGGGCTGTTTACAGATGGGCTATGTACAGGTGCAGTGATCTGTGAGCTGCTCTGACAGCTGGTGCTTAGAGCTAGTGAGAGAGATGTGAGTCTCCAGCTTCAGAGATTTTTGCAATTCGTTCCAGTCATTGGCAGCAGAGAACTGGAAGGAAAGATGACCAAAGGAGGAATTGGCTTCGGGGGTGACCAATGATATATATCTGTTGGAGCGTGTGCTACAAGTGGGCGCTGCTATGGTGACCAGTGAGCTGAGATAAGGCGGGGCTTTACCTAGCAGAGACTTGTAGATAACCTGTAGCCAGTGGGTTTGGTGACGAGTATGAAGCGAGGGCCAACCAACGAGAGCGTACAGGTTGCAATGGTGGGTAGTGTTCAGGGCTTTGGTGACAAAACGGATGGCACTGTGATAGACTGCATCCAGTTTGCTGAGTAGAGTGTTGGAAGCTATTTTATAGATGACATCACCAAAGTCGAGGATCGGTAGGATGGTCAGTTTTACGAGGGTATGTTTGGCAGCATGAGTGAAGGATGCTTTGTTGCGATATAGGAAGCCGATTCTAGATTTCATTTTGGATTGGAGATGCTTAATGTGAGTCTGGAAGGAGAGTTTACAGTCTAACCAGACACCCAGGTATTTGTAGTTGTCCACGTATTCTAAGTCAGAGCCGTCCAGAGTAGTGATGCTGGACGGGCGGGTAGGTGCGGGCAGTGATCGATTGAATAGCATGCATTTAGTTTTATTTGCATTTAAGTGCAGTTGGAGGCTACGGAAGGAGCGTTGTACGGCTGCACAGTAATGTCTCTTATCGATGGTGGTTATGATGTTGTTCAGAACCTTGAGCGGGCTGAGGTGCACCCATTACCATCTCTGAAACCAGATTGCATACCAGAGAAGGTATGGTGGGATTCGAAGTGGTCAGTAATCTGTTTGTTAACTTGGCTTTCGAAGACCTTAGAAAGGCAGGTAGGATAGATATAGGTCTGTAGCAGTTTGGATCTAGAGTGTCTCCCCCTTTCAAGAGGGGGATGACCGCGGAAGCTTTCCAATCTTTGGGAATCTCAGACGATACGAAAGAGAGGTTGAACAGGCTAGTAATAGGGGTTGCAACAATTTTGGCAGATCATTTTAGAAAGAGAGGGTCCAGATTTTCTAGCCTGGCGGATTTGTAGGGGTCCAGATTTTGCAGCTCTTTCAGAACATCAGCTATCTGGATTTGGGTAAAGGAGAAATGGTGGGGGCTTTGGCGGGTTGCTGTGGAGGGTGCCGGGCAGTTGACCGGGATAGGGGTAGCCAAGTGGAAAGCATGGCCAGCCGTAGAGAAATGCTTATTGAAATTCATGGTTATATATGGTCAACATGGTTGTATATGGTCAACATGGTTATATATGGTCAACATGGTTAACATGGTTATATATGGTCAACATGGTTAACTTGGTTATATATGGTCAACACGGTTATACATGGTCAACATGGTTATATATGGTCAACATGGTTATATATGGTCAACATGGTTAACATGGTTATATATGGTCAACACGGTTATACATGGTCAACATGGTTATATATGGTCAACATGGTTAACTTGGTTATATATGGTCAACATGGTTAACTTGGTTATATATGGTCAACATTGTTATATATGGTCAACATGGTGATATATGGTCAACATGGTGATATATGGTCAACATGGTTATATATGGTCAACATGGTTATATATGGTCAACATGGTTAACATGGTTATATATGGTCAACATGGTTATAAATGGTGAATATGGTCAACATGGTTATATATGGTCAACATGGTTAACTTGGTTATATATGGTCAACATGGTTATATATGGTCAACATGGTTAACATGGTTATATATGGTCAACATGGTTATATATGGTCAACATGGTTAACATGGTTATATATGGTCAACAACAACTGCCCGAGTTACACCAGGAACGCACAGTGCTCTGTGCTCAGACTGTCCGCAGTAGGCGGAGAGAGGCTGGACTGAGGGCTTGTAGGCCTGTTGTAAGGCAGGTCCTCACCAGACATCACCGGCAACAACGTTGCCTATGGGCACAAACCCACCGTCGCTGGACCAGACAGGACTGGCAAAAAGTGCTCTTCACTGACGAGTCGCGGTTTTGTCTCACCAGAGGTGATGGTCAGATTCGCTTTTATCGTTGAAGGAATGAGCGTTACACCGAGGCCTGTACTCTGGAGCGGGATCGATTTGGAGGTGGAGGGTCCGTCATGGTCTGGGACGATGTGTCACAGCATCATCGTACTCAGCTTGTTGTCATTGCAGGCAATCTCAACGCTTTGCGTTACAGGGAAAACATCCTCCTCCCTCATGTGGTACCCTTCCTGCAGGCTCATCCTGATATGACCCTCCAGCATGACAACGCCACCAGCAACACTACTCGTTCTGTGCGTGATTTCCTGCAAGACAGGAATGTCAGTGTTCTGCCACGGCCAGCAAAGAGCCTGGATCTCAATCCCATTGAGCACGTCTGGGACCTGTTGGATCGGAGGGTGAGGGCTTGGGCCATTCCCCCTCAGAAATGTCCAGGAACTTGCAGGTGCCTTGGTGGAAGAGTGGGGTAACATCTCACAGCAAAAACTGGCAAATCTGCTGCAGTCCATGAGGAGGAGATGCACTGCAGTACTTAATGCAGCTGGTGGCCACACCAGATACTGACTGTGACTTTTGATTTTTTCCCCCCTTTGTTTAGGGACACATTATTCCAATTCTGTTAGTCACATGTCTGTCGATCTTGTTCAGTTTATGTCTCAGTTGTTGAATCTTGTCATGTTCATACAAATATTTACACATGTTAATTAAGTTTGCTGAAAATAAACGCAGTTGACAGTGAAAGGACGTTTCTTTTTTTGCTGAGTTTACATGGTTGTACATTGTTGTACATGGTTATTTTGACATTTTTATTTTAACCTTTATTTAACTAGGCAAGTCAGTTAAGAACAAATTCTTATTTACAATGACGGCCTGCCCCGGCCAAACCCTTCGCTAACCCGGACGAAGCTGGGCAAAATGTGCGCCAACCTATGGGATACATGGTTATACACGGTACCACATGGTTATATACGGTACCACATGGTTATACATGGTACCACATGGTTATACATGGTACCACATGGTTATACATGGTACCACATGGTTATATATGGTACCACATGGCTATATATGGTACCACATGGTTATGTATGGTACCACATGGTTACATATGGTACCACATGGTTATATAGAGTTCCACATGGTTATATATGGTACCACATGGTTACATATGGTACCACATGGTTATATATGGTACCACATGGTTATATATGGCACCACATGGTACCACATGGTTATACATGGTATCACATGGTTATACATGGTATCACATGGTTATATACGGTACCACATGGTTATATATGGTACCACATGGTTATATATGGTACCACATGGTTATATATGGTACCACATGGTTATATAGAGTTCCACATGGTTATATACGGTACCACATGGTTATATATGGTACCACATGGTTATATATGGTAACACATGGTTATATATGGTACCACATGGTTATATAGAGTTCCACATGGTTATATACGGTACCACATGGTTATATATCGTACCACATGGTTATATATGGTAACACATGGTTATATATGGTACCACATGGTTATATATGGTACCACATGGTTATATATGGTAACACATGGTTATATATGGTACCACATGGTTATATATGGTACCACATGGTTATATACAGTACCACATGGTTATACATGGTACCACATGGTTATATATGGTACCACATGGTTATATAGAGTTCCACATGGTTATATACGGTACCACATGGTTATATATGGTAACACATGGTTATATACGGTACCACATTGTTATATATGGTACCACATGGTTATATATGGTACCACATGGTTATATATGGTACCACATGGTTATATATGGTACCACATGGTTATACATGGTACCACATGGTTATATATGGTACCACATGGTTATACATGGTACCACATGGTTATATATGGTACCACATGGTTATATATGGGTTATATATGGTCCCACATGGTTATATACGGTACCACATGGTTATATATGGTACCACATGGTTATATATGGTACCACATGGTTATATATGGTACCACATGGTTATATATGGTACCACATGGTTATATATGGTACCACATGGTTATACATGGTACCACATGGTTATATATGGGTTATATACGGTTCCACATGGTTATATATGGTACCACATGGTTAGATATGGTACCACATGGTTATATATGGTACCACATGGTTATATATGGTACCACATGGTTATATATGGTACCACATGGTTATACATGGTACCACATGGTTATATATGGGTTATATACGGTACCACATGGTTATACATGGTACCACATGGTTATATATGGTACCACATGGTTATATATGACTATATAGGGTTCTACACGGTTCTACATGGTTAAATAAGGTACCATATGGTTATACATGACTATATAGGGTTCTACACGGTTCTACATGGTTAAATAAGGTACCACATGGTTATATATGGTACCACATGGTTATGTACGGTTGATGGTATACATGACTATATAGGGTTCTATACGGTTCTACATGGTTAAATAAGGTACCACATGGTTATACATGACTATATAGGGTTCTACACGGTTCTACATGGTTAAATAAGGTACCACATGGTTATACATGACTACATAGAGTTCTACACAGTTCTACATGGTTAAATAAGGTACCACATGGTTATACATGACTATATAGGGTTCTACACGGTTCTACATGGTTAAATAAGGTACCACATGGTTATATATGGTACCACATGGTTATGTACGGTTGATGGTATACATGACTATATAGGGTTCTATACGGTTCTACATGGTTAAATAAGGTACCACATGGTTATACATGACTATATAGGGTTCTACACGGTTCTACATGGTTAAATAAGGTACCACATGGTTATACATGACTATATAGGGTTCTACACGGTTCTACATGGTTAAATAAGGTACCACATGGTTATACATGACTATATAGGGTTCTACAAGGTTCTACATCGTTAAATAAGGTACCACATGGTTATACATGACTATATAGGGTTCTATACGGTTTTACATGGTTAAATAAGGTACCACATGGTTATACATGACTATATAGGGTTCTACACGGTTCTACATGGTTAAATAAGGTACCACATGGTTATACATGACTATATAGAGTTCTACACAGTTCTACATGGTTAAATAAGGTACCACATGGTTATACATGACTATATAGGGTTCTACACGGTTCTACATGGTTAAATAAGGTACCACATGGTTATATATGGTACCACATGGTTATGTACGGTTGATGGTATACATGACTATATAGGGTTCTATACGGTTCTACATGGTTAAATAAGGTACCACATGGTTATACATGACTATATAGGGTTCTACACGGTTCTACATGGTTAAATAAGGTACCACATGGTTATACATGACTATATAGGGTTCTACACGGTTCTACAAGGCTGTAGCACCGCGGTTCTACAAGGCTGTAACACTGCTGAGCATTGTACCATCATCCTATACAAACTGGTTGCCTCCCAAATGTCACCCTATTCCCTATTTCGTGCACTGTTTTTGACAAAGGCCCTATAGGCCCTAGGGAATAGTGTGCCATTTGGGAGACTTGCCATGTTTGGAATGAACCCTCCCGTCCAGCTAGTTTTACTAGACATGTTTTGGGGAGGTTTTATGTTTGCATGTGCCACATAAAAACGTTTTGACGTTTTCAAATCTGGGAATATGTAACTTCTATGTAACGTTAAAGCTGCACACAGAGGTTAAGGTCGATGCAGTGTAGTCTGTTAATGGATTAAAATATATTTTGTTTATTGTTTCAGATATGGTTTAAAGATTCTAGCCCAAGAAAAGAAGAAAAAAAAGTGTTTTATTCAACATTAAAAATGAAGAATTCTAAATGTAAGGTGTATGTAGCTACTAAACGAATTAGATCTAGAACTCAAAAAGATAACACGATAACTAAAACATTAACGTGGAAATTCAAACAATAAACCAATCCAGACTAGGCCTTGCATCCCAAATAGCACCATATTACCTATATTGTGCACTACTATAGACACCAGAGCCCTATGGGCACCATATAGGGAATAGGGTGCTATTTGGGAGACAATCCGGATCATTGGAGCATAGAGTCTGCTATGCAATGCGCTCATTATGGAATCGCCAACTGGGAGCTTAGCAGAGATGGTCTGATGCTGTCCCCATCTAGACTGACATCAGACCTAAAACATTACTGGCCCCCTCAAAAAACTATATCAAGACAGACATTTGAGAAGTGGTTTGAGATTAAACGTGACACTGTTCATTATTGAGGATTATCTAGATGGCAATCCATAGGCTTCTTGTGGGGCTGCAGGGAGGGAAGGAGGGAAGGAGGGAAGGAGGGAAAGAGGAAAGTAGGGAAGGAGGGAAGGAGGGAAGGAGGGAAGGTGAAAAGGAGGGAAAGAGGGAAGTAGGGAAGGAGGGTAGTAGGGAAGGAGGGTGAAGGTGAAAAGGAGGGAAAGAGGGAAGTAGGGAAGGAGGGAAGGAGGGAAGGAAGGAAGTAGGGAAGGATTGAAGGTGAAAAGGAGGGAAAGAGGGAAGTAGGGAAGGAGGGAAGTAGGGAAGGAGGGAAGGTGAAAAGGAGGGAAAGAGGGAAGTAGGGAAGGAGTGAAGGAGGGAAGGAGGGAAGGAGGGAAGTAGGGAAGGAGGGAAGGTGAAAAGGAGGGAAAGAGGGAAGTAGGGAAGGAGGGAAGTAGGGAAGGAGGGAAGGTGAAAAGGAGGGAAAGAGGGAAGTAGGGAAGGAGGGAAGGAGGGAAGTAGGGAAGGAGGGTAGGAGGGAAGTAGGGAAGGAGGGAAGGTGAAAAGGAGGGAAAGAGGGAAGTAGGGAAGGAGGGAAGTAGGGAAGGAGGGAAGGTGAAATGGAGGGAAAGAGGGAAGTAGGGAAGGAGGGAAGTAGGGAAGGAGGATGGATACCTGTAAATTAGAGTGAGGAGAGATCTGCAGTGTCCTATACTGCCTAGGGTTATATTCTCCACTACTACAAACACATCAACTATACTGCCTAGGGTTATATTCTCCACTACTACAAACACATCAACTATACTGCCTAGGGTTATATTCTCCACTACTACAAACACATCAACTATACTGCCTAGGGTTATATTCTCCACTACTACAAACACATCAACTATACTGCCTAGGGTTATATTCTCTACCACTATAAACACATCAACTATACTGCCTAGGGTTATATTCTCCACTACTACAAACACATCAACTATACTAAATTCTCCACTATACAAACACATTACCTATACTGCCTAGGGTTATATTCTCCACTACTACAAACACATCAACTATACTGCCTAGGGTTATATTCTCCACTACTACAAACACATCAACTATACTGCCTAGGGTTATATTCTCCACTACTACAAACACATCAACTATACTGCCTAGGGTTATATTCTCCACTACTACAAACACATCAACTATACTGCCTAGGGTTATATTCTCCACTACTACAAACACATCAACTATACTGCCTAGGGTTATATTCTCCACTACTACAAACACATCAACTATACTGCCTAGGGTTATATTCTCCACTACTACAAACACATCAACTATACTGCCTAGGGTTATATTCTCCACTACTACAAACACATTACCTATACTGCCTAGGGTTATATTCTCCACTACTACAAACACATCAACTATACTGCCTAGGGTTATATTCTCCACTACTACAAACACATTACCTATACTGCCTAGGGTTATATTCTCCACTACTACAAACACATCAACTATACTGCCTAGGGTTATATTCTCCACTACTACAAACACATCAACTATACTGCCTAGGGTTATATTCTCCACTACTACAAACACATCAACTATACTGCCTAGGGTTATATTCTCCACTACTACAAACACATCAACTATACTGCCTAGGGTTATATTCTCCACTACTACAAACACATCAACTATACTGCCTAGGGTTATATTCTCCACTACTACAAACACATCAACTATACTGCCTAGGGTTATATTCTCCACTACTACAAACACATGATCATCCATTTCAAATCAGTTTGTCACCTGCAAAGCCTGAAATGTTTGAAAGTGGTTTAAGAGATTGAATAGACTACGAAGGCGAGAAAGGCTACGGCTTCCATGGTCTTTGGGAATGTTTGGTTAAATCATGCTAATCACACGAACGGGCCAGTTATTGAATGGTTGTTAAATGCTTAATGGAAGTCTTCTTTTGCCTCTATTTTAGCAGTTCAATTGAGAACACAAGTCATTGAGAACACGAGTCATTGAGAACACGAGTCATTGAGAACACAAGTCATTGAGAACACGAGTCATTGAGAACACGAGTCATTGAGAACACTGGTCATTGAGAACACAAGTCATTGAGAACACGAGTCATTGAGAACACGAGTCATTGAGAACACTGGTCATTGAGAACACAAGTCATTGAGAACACGAGTCATTGAGAACACAAGTCATTGAGAACACAAGTCATTGAGAACACATTCTCTTTCACAATACGGACACTAAACTCCTATGCTTTTCTCTCACAGTGTAGGCCATCTAGGTAACATTTAGGAGTTTACATAGCCTGACATAACGATCAGCAAACAAACAGTGTTTCCAGCAGCAGGCAAGGGGAGTGTGTGTGTGTGTGTGTGTGTGTGTGTGTGTGTGTGTTTTTCCAGCAGGGGAAATGGTGTGACAGAAGACCTAATGATACAAATGAAACGACATGCTAACACTCCGGCGACACACTTGTAATCGGTTCATATGCATATGGCTGCAAATATGTTTTGGTTCGAACTACTACTACTACTACTACGACTACGACTACGACTACGACTACTACGACTACTACGACTACGACTACTACTACTACTACTACGACTACTACTACGACTACGACTACTACTACTACTACTGTTTACACAATGTCACCCTCTGACAGGATCAGGTTAATTTTTCCTGACACCAAAGGTGTCTCCCAAATAGCACCCTAGTCTCTATATAGTGTAATGATTCGGACAAAAGCCTATAAGTACAGAGCCCAAGTCACCAAGTGTTACACCCATAACCTTCCCTCCCTTTCAAAGACGTGATTGAAATCTGAACCCGGCATAAAACAAACAAAGATTATATATTTATCTGGTCAAGTAGTCTGTCTATGGACTGAGAGAGAGTTGAAATAAAAGTGTGTAAACCCTCTTCACAACTTTCTGCGTTAGCCACCTCCTCTGGTCTAACACACTGGGCACCTGGAGCTCAATGTTCATTGGTTTAGAAGGAGCAGCTGGTATTGAATATTCTGTATTAGAAGGCTGGTATTGAATATTCTGTTCTAGAAGGCTGGTATTGAATACTCTGTATTAGAAGGCTGGTATTGAATATTCTGTTCTAGAAGGCTGGTATTGAATACTCTGTTCTAGAAGGCTGGTATTGAATACTCTGTTCTAGAAGGCTGGTATTGAATACTCTGTTCTAGAATGCTGGTATTGAATACTCTGTTCCAGAAGGCTGGTATTGAATACTCTGTTCTAGAAGGCTGGTATTGAATACTCTGTTCTAGAAAGCTGGTATTGAATACTCTGTTCCAGAAGGCTGGTATTAAATACTCGGTTATAGAAAGCTGGTATTGAATACTCTGTTCTAGAAAGCTGGTATTGAATACTCTGTTCTAGAAAGCTGGTATTGAATACTCTGTTCTAGAAAGCTGGTATTGAATACTCTGTTCCAGAAAGCTGGTATTGAATACTCTGTTCTAGAAAGCTGGTATTGAATACTCTGTTCTAGAAGGCTGGTATTGAATACTCTGTTCTAGAAAGCTGGTATTGAATACTCTGTTCCAGAAGGCTGGTATTGAATACTCTGTTCCAGAAGGCTGGTATTGAATACTCTGTTCCAGAAGGCTGGTATTGAATACTCTGTTCCAGAAGGCTGGTATTGAATACTCTGTTCTAGAAGGCTGGTATTGAATACTCTGTTCTAGAAGGCTGGTATTGAATACTCTGTTCTAGAAGGCTGGTATTGATAACTCTGTTCCAGAAGGCTGGTATTGAATACTCTGTTCCAGAAGGCTGGTATTGAATACTCTGTTCTAGAAGGCTGGTATTGAATACTCTGTTCTAGAAGGCTGGTATTGAATACTCTGTTCTAGAAGGCTGGTATTGATAACTCTGTTCCAGAAGGCTGGTATTGAATACTCTGTTCCAGAAGGCTGGTATTGAATACTCTGTTCTAGAAGGCTGGTATTGAATACTCTGTTCTAGAAGGCTGGTATTGAATACTCTGTTCTAGAAGGCTGGTATTGAATACTCTGTTCTAGAAGGCTGGTATTGTTAACTCTGTTCCAGAAGGCTGGTATTGAATACTCTGTTCCAGAAGGCTGGTATTGAATACTCTGTTCTAGAAGGCTGGTATTGAATACTCTGTTCTAGAAGGCTGGTATTGAATACTCTGTTCTAGAAGGCTGGTATTGAATACTCTGTTCTAGAAGGCTGGTATTGATAACTCTGTTCCAGAAGGCTGGTATTGAATACTCTGTTCCAGAAGGCTGGTATTGAATACTCTGTTCTAGAAGGATGGTATTGAATACTCTGTTCTAGAAGGCTGCTATTGAATACTCTGTTCTAGAAGGCTGGTATTGAATACTCTGTTCCAGAAGGCTGGTATTGAATACTCTGTTCCAGAAGGCTGGTATTGAATACTCTGTTCCAGAAGGCTGGTATTGAATACTCTGTTCTAGAAAGCTGGTATTGAATACTCTGTTCCAGAAAGCTGGTATTGAATACTCTGTTCCAGAAGGCTGGTATTGAATACTCTGTTCTAGAAGGCTGGTATTGAATACTCTGTTCCAGAAGGCTGGTATTGAATACTCTGTTCCAGAAGGCTGGTATTGAATACTCTGTTCTAGATGCCTTTCTTTCTTGTGTCCCTTCATTCTCGTTGAATGTGGACCGGTTTCCTTTGCCTAATAACTGAGCTGCAGAGAATGCCGTTGGTAACTTCAGATAATTAGAGAGTGAAAGAATGAGCCATTGGTGATTGTGAGGGGAAAAAAAGAGAAAAAAATGCATTTTTCTACATTTGCCATTTTTGTTATTGAGGTTTTTGTATGATTACTTTGTTAAAGCCAACAGCTTATTAACAAATACGTTCTGTCTCCTGTTCAACGTACAATAATCACATAGGAGTAGTAAACACATGAGCGGGGGGAGATATCCTAGTGGTTAGAGCATTGGACTAGTAACCGAAAGGTTGCCAGATCAAATCCCCAAGCCGATAAGGTAAAAATCTGTTGTTCTGCCCCAGAACAAAGCAGTTAACCCACTGTTCCTAGGCCGTCATTGAAAATAAGAATTTGTTCTTAAACTGACTTGCCCGAGTTAAATAAAATTGAAACAAAAAACATATATTGAATGTTTCAAAACTAGAAGGGTGTTCTCAAGTGTATTCAATATTCAAAAACCTGAAAATATTTGTATTGATTATGAATTAAAACCTCAGGCCCTACTAGTCAACCAAAGCTTGTTTGATGATCAAATAATGAAGAATAAAACGTAGATCATTTCAATAGAAGAGAATACATCTCCTAGTGACACTCTGAGGGAGCAGAGAAGACATGGTAGTCAAGAGAAACCATTATTAACTAAACCATCCATCCAAACATGACTTTTACACTATTTCACTCTCAAGACAAATTGTTTGATAATGACAAGTCGTCACCACTAGAAGCCATTCTGACAGCCCAGAGAGATAATGTCCCAGTCCCCCGAGGGAAATTAGTATGAAGTTCAAGTGCTTTCAAGTGGTGAATGAAAGTTAGAGCCGAGATAGAATTCCACATAAACAAACACCAAGGGGACGTTCCCCAAATGACACCCTATTCCCTACATAGTGCACTACTTTAGACTAGGACCCTGAAGAGTAATAAACATAGATACTGTTGCATACCCCACAACATGAAAATCACACTGGACTGTTCCCTCTACAGACCCAATGGAAGAAAGGCAATGGTTAACCTTAGTAGACATAACGTTCCGAGATGAATAATGCTGACCTGATTGTAGTGGCTATGTTGGTTTCAAACTAAACATAGAGGGAGAAAATGTTTCAAACTAAGCCAAAACACATTTTGTTCCTATGAGGGAAGACAAAATGCATCAACGTACAGTATTAACTCTAAAGACAGGCCTTTTAGCAGAAAAGCTTGAGCTAAAACAATATACTTAAAAACGTTGTGATACGTTTCTAATGTTGATATGTTTCTAATGTTGATATGTTCCTAATGTTGATATGTTTCTAATGTTGATATGTTCCCTAATGTTGATATGTTCCCTAATGTTGATATGTTCCCTAATGTTGATATGTTACTAATGTTGATATGTTCCCTAATGTTGATATGTTCCCTAATGTTGATATGTTCCCTAATGTTGATATGTTCCCTAATGTTGATATGTTTCTAATGTTGATATGTTCCCTAATGTTGAGATGTTTCTAATGATGAGACGTTTCTAATGTTGAGACGTTTCTAATGTTGATATGTTTCTAATGTTGATATGTTCCCTAATGTTGATATATTTCTAATGTTGATATGTTTCTAATGTTGAAACGTTTCTAATGTTGATATGTTTCTAATGTTGATATGTTTCTAATGTTGATATGTTCCCTAATGTTGATATGTTTCTAATGTTGAAACGTTTCTAATGTTGATATGTTTCTAATGTTGATATGTTTCTAATGTTGATATGTTCCCTAATGTTGATATGTTTCCTAATGTTGATATGTTTCTAATGTTGATATGTTTCTAATGTTGATATGTTCCCTAATGTTGATATGTTTCCTAATGTTGATATGTTTCTAAAGTTGATATGTTCACTAATGTTGATATGTTCACTAATGTTGATATGTTTCCTAATGTTGATATGTTTCCTAATGTTGATATGTTTCTAATGTTGATATGTTCACTAATGTTGATATGTTTCCTAATGTTGATATGTTTCTAATGTTGATATGTTTCTAATGTTGAGACGTTTCTAATGTTGATATGTTTCTAATGTTGAGACGTTTCTAATGTTGATATGTTTCTAATGTTGATATGTTCACTAATGTTGATATGTTTCCTAATGTTGATATATTTCCTAATGTTGATATGTTCCCTAATGTTGATATGTTTCTAATGTTGATATGTTCACTAATGTTGATATGTTTTCTAATGTTGAGACATTCCTAATGTTGAGACGTTTCTAATGTTGATATGTTTCTAATGTTGATATGTTCACTAATGTTGATATGTTTCTAATGTTGATATGTTCCTAATGTTGATATGTTTCTAATGTTGATATGTTTCTAATGTTGAGACGTTTCTAATGTTGATATGTTCCCTAATGTTGAGACATTTCTAATGTTGAGACATTTCTAATGTTGAGACGTTTCTAATGTTGATATGTTTCTAATGTTGAGACGTTTCTAATGTTGATATGTTTCTAATGTTGAGACATTTCTAACGTTGAGACATTTCTAATACCCCCCCTCCCTCAGACACATTACTGGTCTCCCCTCTACCCCCCCCTCACACAGACACATTACTGGTCTCCCTGCCCCCCCCCTCCTCCCACAGACACATTACTGGTCTCCCCTGCCCCCCCCCCTCCCACAGACACATTATTGGTCTCCCCTGCTCCCCCCCCTTGCCACAGACACATTACTGGTCTCCCCTGCACTCCCCCTCCCACAGACACATTACTGGTCTCCCCTGCACTCCCCCTCCCACAGACACATTACTGGTCTCCCCTGACCCAACAAAAGCCAAACAAGCACACTTCAGAGACCTATTACACAGAATGAAACAGAACGGGACACCACTACTGACTTCAATGAGTATGACACAGGTTATAATGAACACTGGGAACATACAGTCTCCGTGTCCCAAATAGAACCCTCTTCCCTATGATGTGCACTACTTTAGACTATAGTCAGTGGGTTTAAAAATGGATGGAGAGAATAAATGAGTGACAAATGTTCACGATGTTAGATGAAGCTGGATCTTTATCCTCTTTCTTTCTTTCTCGTTGATTGGCTGTGGAATAATTTGCTCGCCCTGGTGTCCAAATGAGACCTTTGTTGTCGACCTACTGTTATTGTTGGTGACCTACTGTTGTTGTTGACCTACTGTTGTTGTTGACCTACTGTTGTTGTTGACCTACTGTTGTTGATTACCTATTGTTGTTGTTGACCTACTGTTGTTGTTGACCTACTGTTGTTGTTGGTGACCTACTGTTGTTGTTGGTGACCTACTGTTGTTGTTGACCTACTGTTGTTGATGACCTACTGTTGTTGGTGACCTACTGTTGTTGGTGACCTACTGTTGTTGATGACCTACTGTTGTTGGTGACCTACTGTTGTTGTTGGTGACCTACTGTTGTTGTTGATGACCTACTGTTGTTGTTGACCTACTGTTGTTGTTGACCCACTGTTGTTGTTGACCTACTGTTGTTGTTGATGACCTACTGTTGTTGTTGATGACCTACTGTTGTTGTTGACCTACTGTTGTTGTTGACCCACTGTTGTTGTTGAAAAATAGGTAAAACAAATAAATAAATAACTTTTAGCCTATTGTGATTTCTAACACTGTGTAGACACTGACTTTGTGCTACTTCCCTTCACTTGCATTAAACATATAAAAATGGCAGAAAGGAAACAATTAAGCAACTGGGAACAATCCGTGAATAGGCTAATTGTCTTAGTTCAGACCAAAGTTGTGACAATGTGTTTACATTTACATCTGCCTCATTTAGCAAGAGCTGGGGTAAAAACAAAACTGCATCCCAACTGGTACCCTATACTCTATGTAGTGTCTCTAGTCAAATGGCACCCTATTCCCTATGTAGTGTATCTAGTCAAATGGCACCCTATTCCCTATGTAGTGTATCTAGTCAAATGGCACCCTATTCCATATGTAGTGTCTCTAGTCAAATGGCACCCTATTCCCTATGTAGTGTATCTAGTCAAATGGCACCCTATTCCATATGTAGTGTCTCTAGTCAAATGGTACCCTATTCCCTATGTAGTGTCTCTAGCCAACTGGTACCCTATTCCCTATGTAGTGTCTCTAGTCAAATGGTACCCTATTCCATATGTAGTGTCTCTAGTCAAATGGTACCCTATTCCCTTTGTAGTGTATCTAGTCAAATGGTACCCTATTCCCTATGTAGTGTCTCTAGCCAACTGGTACCCTATTCCCTATGTAGTGTCTCTAGCCAACTGGTACCCTATTCCCTATGTAGTGTCTCTAGTCAAATGGTACCCTATTCCCTATGTAGTGTCTCTAGCCAACTGGTACCCTATTCCCTATGTAGTGTCTCTAGCCAACTGGTACCCTATTCCCTATGTAGTGTCTCTAGTCAAATGGTACCCTATTCCATATGTAGTGTCTCTAGTCACATGGCACCCTATTCCCTATGTAGTCTCTCTAGTCACATGGCGAACGGTCTCTCTCTGTCTTGTGGCTAATGGTCTCTCTCTGTCTGGTGCCTAAAGGTCTCTCTCTTTCTGTCTTGTGGCTAACGGTCTCTCTTCTCTGTCTGGTGTCTAACGGTCTCCCTCTGTCTGGTGGCTCACCTCTCTGTCTGGTGGCGAACAGTGCTCATATGGCCTGGTCTGTCTAAGTCAGCTGCACCCTAAAATACCAATATGTTTGGTAATAAATTTTCAGCGCCCCTCTAACTCCAGCATGCCGAGTCGCAGCGCCCAAGGGAACATTTGTCAGGTTTGCCCCCAACTGTCTCAGGCTGGCCCCTGCCTCACGCGGCCCGGGCATCCAGATATGTGGCACCCCCCCCCGTACACAGTTGCCTCACCAGTTGGACCCAGGTCAGCAGAGCAGGGGAGGCCGGAATTGTGATCCCCAGGCCCCAGCAGGAGAGCTCACCCACGGGGAGGGGATCCAGCCAGCGGGGGCTTTGGTTCAGACACACCACAATCTATCTCCCAACGGGGGAAGTTGCAGAGCAAACTGCAGAGGTTGGAGACACACAAATCAAACACACACACAAACACACAGAGCCTCCAGAGTCTCCCCCCGCCCACCCCCACCACACCCCACCCCGTGACATTTGTGAAGCCAGGAGCCCCCATAGCAAAAACACATTAGGCTGGGGTCTGGGGTCAAACGTCTGTTTAAATTGGCGAGATGAAAGACACTGTGATTGGGGTAGTGCCATTCTGCTCCATGACTAAATGTAGTTCCGAGCTGAAGCACTGCTGAGAGCCAGTGACTTGTCTCAGTGACAGAAAAGGGAAAGCCCTGTGTAGCTACTGAACATCCAGTCCTCAACAACACCCTCAGAAAAACTACAGGACAACGGTCAGTTACTGTCCTCAACAACACCCTCAGAAAGACTACAGGACAACAGTCAGTTACTGTCCTCAACAACACCCTCGGAAAGACTGCAGGACAACGGTTAGTTACTGTCCTCAACAACACCCTCAGAAAGACTACAGGACAACGGTTAGTTACTGTCCTCAACAACACCCTCAGAAAGACTATAAGACAACGGTCAGTTACTGTCCTCAACAACACCCTCAGAAAGACTACAAGACAACAGTCTTGTCCTTAACAACACCCTCAGAAAGACTACAAGACAACAGTCTTGTCCTCAACAACACCCTCAGAAAGACTACAGGACAACAGTCAGTTACTGTCCTCAACAACACCCTCAGAAAGACTACAAGACAACAGTCTTGTCCTCAACAACACCCTCAGAAAGACTACAGGACAACAGTCAGTTACTGTCCTCAACAACACCCTCAGAAAGACTACAGGACAACGGTCAGTTACTGTCCTCAACAACACCCTCAGAAAGACTACAGGACAACGGTTAGTTACTGTCCTCAACAACACCCTCAGAAAGACTACAGGACAACGGTCAGTTACTGTCCTCAACAACACCCTCAGAAAGACTACAGGACAACGGTCAGTTACTGTCCTCAACAACACCCTCAGAAAGACTACAGGACAACGGTTAGTTACTGTCCTCAACAACACCCTCAGAAAGACTACAAGACAACAGTCTTGTCCTCAACAACACCCTCAGAAAGACTACAGGACAACAGTCAGTTACTGTCCTCAACAACACCCTCAGAAAGACTACAAGACAACAGTCTTGTCCTCAACAACACACTCAGTAAGACTACAGGACAACAGTCAGTTACTGTCCTCAACAACACCCCCAGAAAGACTATAAGACAACGGTCAGTTACTGTCCTCAACAACACCCTCAGAAAGACTACAAGACAACAGTCTTGTCCTCAACAACACACTCAGTAAGACTACAGGACAACAGTCAGTTACTGTCCTCAACAACACCCCCAGAAAGACTATAAGACAACGGTCAGTTACTGTCCTCAACAACACCCTCAGAAAGACTACAGGACAACGGTCAGTTACTGTCCTAAACAACACCCTCAGAAAGACTACAGGACAACGGTTAGTTACTGTCCTCAACAACACCCTCAGAAAGACTACATGACAACGGTTAGTTACTGTCCTCAACAACACCCTCAGAAAGACTATAAGACAACGGTCAGTTACTGTCCTCAACAACACCCTCAGAAAGACTACAAGACAACAGTCTTGTCCTCAACAACACCCTCAGAAAGACTACAAGACAACAGTCTTGTCCTCAACAACACCCTCAGAAAGACTACAGGACAACAGTCAGTTACTGTCCTCAACAACACCCTCAGAAAGACTACAAGACAACAGTCTTGTCCTCAACAACACCCTCAGAAAGACTACAGGACAACGGTTAGTTACTGTCCTCAACAACACCCTCAGAAAGACTACAGGACAACAGTCAGTTACTGTCCTCAACAACACCCTCAGAAAGACTACAGGACAACGGTTAGTTACTGTCCTCAACAACACCCTCAGAAAGACTACAGGACAACGGTCAGTTACTGTCCTCAACAACACCCTCAGAAAGACTACAGGACAACGGTTAGTTACTGTCCTCAACAACACCCTCAGAAAGACTACAGGACAACAGTCAGTTACTGTCCTCAACAACACCCTCAGAAAGACTACAGGACAACGGTTAGTTACTGTCCTCAACAACACCCTCAGAAAGACTACAAGACAACAGTCTTGTCCTCAACAACACCCTCAGAAAGACTACAGGACAACAGTCAGTTACTGTCCTCAACAACACCCTCAGAAAGACTACAGGACAACGGTCAGTTACTGTCCTAAACAACACCCTCAGAAAGACTACAGGACAACGGTTAGTTACTGTCCTCAACAACACCCTCAGAAAGACTACATGACAACGGTTAGTTACTGTCCTCAACAACACCCTCAGAAAGACTATAAGACAACGGTCAGTTACTGTCCTCAACAACACCCTCAGAAAGACTACAAGACAACAGTCTTGTCCTCAACAACACCCTCAGAAAGACTACAAGACAACAGTCTTGTCCTCAACAACACCCTCAGAAAGACTACAGGACAACAGTCAGTTACTGTCCTCAACAACACCCTCAGAAAGACTACAAGACAACAGTCTTGTCCTCAACAACACCCTCAGAAAGACTACAGGACAACGGTTAGTTACTGTCCTCAACAACACCCTCAGAAAGACTACAGGACAACAGTCAGTTACTGTCCTCAACAACACCCTCAGAAAGACTACAGGACAACGGTTAGTTACTGTCCTCAACAACACCCTCAGAAAGACTACAGGACAACGGTCAGTTACTGTCCTCAACAACACCCTCAGAAAGACTACAGGACAACGGTTAGTTACTGTCCTCAACAACACCCTCAGAAAGACTACAGGACAACAGTCAGTTACTGTCCTCAACAACACCCTCAGAAAGACTACAGGACAACGGTTAGTTACTGTCCTCAACAACACCCTCAGAAAGACTACAAGACAACAGTCTTGTCCTCAACAACACCCTCAGAAAGACTACAGGACAACAGTCAGTTACTGTCCTCAACAACACCCTCAGAAAGACTACAGGACAACGGTCAGTTACTGTCCTAAACAACACCCTCAGAAAGACTACAGGACAACGGTTAGTTACTGTCCTCAACAACACCCTCAGAAAGACTACATGACAACGGTTAGTTACTGTCCTCAACAACACCCTCAGAAAGACTATAAGACAACGGTCAGTTACTGTCCTCAACAACACCCTCAGAAAGACTACAAGACAACAGTCTTGTCCTCAACAACACCCTCAGAAAGACTACAAGACAACAGTCTTGTCCTCAACAACACCCTCAGAAAGACTACAGGACAACAGTCAGTTACTGTCCTCAACAACACCCTCAGAAAGACTACAAGACAACAGTCTTGTCCTCAACAACACCCTCAGAAAGACTACAGGACAACAGTCAGTTACTGTCCTCAACAACACCCTCAGAAAGACTACAGGACAACGGTCAGTTACTGTCCTCAACAACACCCTCAGAAAGACTACAGGACAACGGTTAGTTACTGTCCTCAACAACACCCTCAGAAAGACTACAGGACAACGGTCAGTTACTGTCCTCAACAACACCCTCAGAAAGACTACAGGACAACGGTTAGTTACTGTCCTCAACAACACCCTCAGAAAGACTACAGGACAACAGTCAGTTACTGTCCTCAACAACACCCTCAGAAAGACTACAGGACAACGGTTAGTTACTGTCCTCAACAACACCCTCAGAAAGACTACAAGACAACAGTCTTGTCCTCAACAACACACTCAGAAAGACTACAGGACAACAGTCAGTTACTGTCCTCAACAACACCCTCAGAAAGACTACAGGACAACGGTCAGTTACTGTCCTCAACAACACCCTCAGAAAGACGACAGGACAACGGTCAGTTACTGTCCTCAACAACACCCTCAGAAAGACTACAGGACAACGGTTAGTTACTGTCCTCAACAACACCCTCAGAAAGACTACAAGACAACATTCTTGTCCTCAACAACACCCTCAGAAAGACTACAGGACAACAGTCAGTTACTGTCCTCAACAACACCCTCAGAAAGACTACAGGACAACGGTCAGTTACTGTCCTCAACAACACCCTCAGAAAGACTACAGGACAACGGTTAGTTACTGTCCTCAACAACACCCTCAGAAAGACTACAGGACAACGGTCAGTTACTGTCCTCAACAACACCCTCAGAAAGACTACAGGACAACGGTTAGTTACTGTCCTCAACAACACCCTCAGAAAGACTACAGGACAACAGTCAGTTACTGTCCTCAACAACACCCTCAGAAAGACTACAGGACAACGGTTAGTTACTGTCCTCAACAACACCCTCAGAAAGACTACAAGACAACAGTCTTGTCCTCAACAACACACTCAGAAAGACTACAGGACAACAGTCAGTTACTGTCCTCAACAACACCCTCAGAAAGACTACAGGACAACATCCAGTTACTGTCCTCAACAACACCCTCAGAAAGACTACAGGACAACAGTCTTGTCCTCAACAACACCCTCAGAAAGACTACAGGACAACAGTCAGTTACTGTCCTCAACAACACCCTCAGAAAGACTACAGGACGACGGTCAGTTACTGTCCTCAACAACACCCTCAGAAAGACTACAGGACAACGGTTAGTTACTGTCCTCAACAACACCCTCAGAAAGACTACAGGACAACAGTCAGTTACTGTCCTCAACAACACCCTCAGAAAGACTACAGGACAACGGTCAGTTACTGTCCTCAACAACACCCTCAGAAAGACTACAGGACAACGGTTAGTTACTGTCCTCAACATCACCCTCAGAAAGACTACAGGACAACGGTCAGTTACTGTCCTCAACAACACCCTCAGAAAGACTACAGGACAACGGTTAGTTACTGTCCTCAACAACACCCTCAGAAAGACTACAAGACAACAGTCTTGTCCTCAACAACACCCTCAGAAAGACTACAGGACAACAGTCAGTTAATGTCCTCAACAACACCCTCAGAAAGACTACAGGACAACGGTCAGTTACTGTCCTCAACAACACCCTCAGAAAGACTACAGGACAACGGTTAGTTACTGTCCTCAACAACACCCTCAGAAAGACTACAGGACAACAGTCAGTTACTGTCCTCAACAACACCCTCAGAAAGACTACAAGACAACAGTCTTGTCCTCAACAACACCCTCAGAAAGACTACAGGACAACAGTCAGTTACTGTCCTCAACAACACCCTCAGAAAGACTACAAGACAACAGTCTTGTCCTCAACAACACCCTCAGAAAGACTACAGGACAACAGTCAGTTACTGTCCTCAACAACACCCTCAGAAAGACTACAGGACAACGGTCAGTTACTGTCCTCAACAACACCCTCAGAAAGACTATAAGACAACGGTCAGTTACTGTCCTCAACAACACCCTCAGAAAGACTACAAGACAACAGTCTTGTCCTCAACAACACCCTCAGAAAGACTACAGGACAACAGTCAGTTACTGTCCTCAACAACACCCTCAGAAAGACTACAGGACAACGGTCAGTTACTGTCCTCAACAACACCCTCAGAAAGACTACAGGACAACGGTTAGTTACTGTCCTCAACAACACCCTCAGAAAGACTACAAGACAACAGTCAGTTACTGTATATCTGTAATGTTCTAACTCATATTGTACATCATATTTTATTATATGAATAAAATATGATAGACCAGATACAGGTATAACTGTCCTCAACAACACCCTCAGAAAGACTATAAGACAACGGTCAGTTACTGTCCTCAACAACACCCTCAGAAAGACTAGCATCACAGCAAACACCACTCCTGTTTACCAGACTGAAGGCTTCCGCCAACGGACACCAGTTTACAGGTCGTTTTTAACTCCTGAATAGACACTTAACCTCTCTCTCTCTCTCTCTCTCTCTCTCTCTCTCTCTCTCTCTCTCTCTCTCTCTCAGTCTCTCTCTCTCCAACCCTCTCAGTCTTTATCTCTCACCCTCCCTCTCAGTCGCTCTCTCTCTCTACCACTCTCTCTGACTCTCCATCTTAATTTCTCTCTACCTCTCTCTCTCTCTCTCTTTCCTCCTCTCTCTCTGTCTCTCTCTCTCTCTCCCTTGCTCCCTCAGTCTCTCTCTCTTTTCCTCTCTCTCTCTCTCCCCCCCCCCTCCCTCAATCTCAGGCTCTCTCTCTCCCTCTCTCTCTCTCTGCCTCCCTCCCTCCTTCTCAGTCTCTCTCTCTCTCTCCCTCGCTCCCTCTCAGTCTCTCTCTCTCTCTCCTCCCTCTCAGTCTCTCCCTCTCTCTCACTCCCTTTCAGTCTCTCTCTTTCTCGCTCTCCCCCCTCTCAGTCTCTCTCTCTCCCTCTCTCTCTCTCTGCCTCCCTCCCTCCTTCTCAGTCTCTCTCTCTCCCCCCCTCCCTCAATCTCAGGCTATCTCTCTCCCTCTCTCTCTCTCTGCCTCCCTCCCTCCTTCTCAGTCTCTCTCTCTCTCTCCCTCCCTCAATCTCAGGCTCTCTCTCTCCCTCGCACCCTCTCAGTCTCTCTCTCTCCCTCGCACCCTCTCCCTCTCTCTCTCTCCCTCCCTCCCTCCCTCCCTCTCAGTCTCTCTCTCTCCCTCCCTCTCAGTCTCTCCCTCTCTCTGTCTCTCCATCTTAATCTCTCTTTATCTCACCTTCTCTCTCTCTTTCCTCCTCTCTCTCAGTCTCTCTCTCTCCCTCGCACCCTCTCAGTCTCTCTCTCTCCCTCTCTCTCTCTCTGCCTCCCTCCCTCCCTCTCAGTTTCTCTCTCTCCCTCGCTCCCTCTCAGTCTCTCTCTCTCTCTCCCTCCCTCGCTCCCTCTCAGTCTCTCTCTCTCCCTCTCTCTCTCTCTCCCTCCCTCCCCCTCCCTCTCAGTCTCTTTCTCTCCTCCCTCTCAGTCTCTCCCTCACTCTGTCTCTCTCCATCTTACTCTCTCTCTCTCTCGCCTTCTCTCTCTCTTTCCTCCTCTCTCTCAGTCTCTCTCTCTCCCTCTCTCCCTCTCAGTCTCTCTCTCTCTCCCACTCTCTCTGTCTCTCTCCATCTTACTCTCTCTCTCTCGGCTTCTCTCTCTCTCTTTCCTCCTCTCTCTCTCAGTCTCTCTCTCTCCCTCTCTCCCTCTCTCCCTCTCTCGCTCCCTATCAGTCTCTCTCTCTCTCTCTCTGTCTCTCTCCATCTTACTCTCTCTCTCTCTCGCCTTCTCTCTCTTTCCTCCTCTCTCTCCCACTCCTTTGCTGTCTCTCTCGCTCTCCTCCGCTCCCTCTCTCCCACTCCCTCTCGCTCTCTTCCTCCTCTCTCTCCCACTCCCTCACCTGTCTCTCTTGCTCTTCCTCTCTCCCACTCCCTCCATATCTCTCTCTCTCTCTTCCTCTCTCTCCCACACCCTCTCCCCCTCTTTCCTTCTCTCACAGTCCCTCCCTCTCTCTCCATCACTCCCGTCCTTCCTTCTGCCACCACTTTAAGAAGGAGAGAGAGACATTTGGAATATCTGACCAGGGAATGCCATTCAGGGAAAAGATGCTGAGCCTCGCAATTTCTCAGAGCCTAGAGGAGTGTGAACTATTAGTGGCTTGCCAAACCAGTAGGTCCCTCCAATCATCCTGGCGTCACACACAGCGACTCCAGGCTTGACAGACAAGAAGGTCCAAAATAACCTGGGGTTAATCACAGTTTAGGTCTGCATCCCAAATGGCACCCAGTTCACTATATATAGCGCACAACTTTTGACCAGGATCCATAGGGTTCTGATTAAAAGTAGTGCACTATATAGGGAATAGGGTGCCATTTGAGACACATTCTAAGGTTATGCATGGGGAGTGCTGAAATCTATGCTAATAGCATCCTTTCTCTCTGCCTGCCTGTCTCTCTGCCTGTCTGTCTCTCTGCCTGTCTGTCTCTCTGCCTGTCTGTCTCTCTGCCTGTCTGTCTCTCTGCCTGCCTGCCTCTTGGCCTGCCTGCCTCTCGGCCTGCCTGTCTGTGTCTCTCTGCCTGCCTGTCTCTCTGCCTGTCTCTCTGCCTGTCTCTCTGCCTGTCTCTCTGCCTGTCTCTCTGCCTCACTGCCTGTCTCTCTGCCTGTCTCTCTGCCTGCCTGTCTCTCTGCCTCACTGCCTGTCTCTCTGCCTCTCTGCCTGTCTCTCTGCCTGTCTCTCTGCCTCTCTGCCTGTCTCTCTGCCTCACTGCCTGTCTGCTTGCCTGTCTCTCTGCCTGCCTGTCTCTCTGACCGCCTGTCTCTCTGCCTCACTGCCTGTCTCTCTGCCTCACTGCCTGTCTCTCTGCCTCACTGCCTGTCTGCTTGCCTGTCTCTCTGCCTGCCTGTCTCTCTGCCTCACTGCCTGTCTCTCTGCCTCACTGCATGTCTCTCTGCCTCACTGCCTGTCTCTCTGCCTCACTGCCTGTCTGCTTGCCTGTCTCTCTGCCTGCCTGTCTCTCTGCCTGTCTCTCTGCCTGCCTGTCTCTCTGCCTCACTGCCTGTCTCTCTGCCTCACTGCCTGTCTCTCTGCCTGCCTGTCTATCTGCCTGCCTGTCTCTCTGCCTCACTGCCTGTCTCTCTGCCTCACTGCCTGTCTCTCTGCCTCACTGCCTGTCTCTCTGCCTGCCTGTCTCTCTGCCTGTCTCTCTGCCTCACTGCCTGTCTCTCTGCCTCACTGCCTGTCTCTCTGCCTCACTGCCTGTCTGCTTGCCTGTCTCTCTGCCTGCCTGTCTCTCTGCCTGTCTCTCTGCCTCACTGCCTGTCTCTCTGCCTCACTGCCTGTCTCACCGCCTCACTGCCTGTCTCTCTGCCTGCCTGTCTCTCTGCCTCACTGCCTGTCTCACCGCCTCACTGCCTGTCTCTCTGCCTCACTGCCTGTCTCTCTGCCTCACTGCCTGTCTCTCTGCCTCACTGCCTGTCTCTCTGCCTGTCTCTCTGCCTCTCTGCCTGTCTCTCTGCCTCACTGCCTGTCTCTCTGCCTGTCTCTCTGCCTCACTGCCTGTCTCTCTGCCTCACTGCCTGTCTCTCTGCCTCACTGCCTGTCTCTCTGCCTTTTCTCTCTGCCTCACTGCCTGTCTCTCTGCCTCACTGCCTGTCTCACCGCCTCACTGCCTGTCTCTCTGCCTTTTCTCTCTGCCTCACTGCCTGTCTCTCTGCCTCTCTGCCTGTCTCACCGCCTCACTGCCTGTCTCTCTGCCTGCCTGTCTCTCTGCCTGCCTGTCTCTCTGCCTCACTGCCTGTCTCTCTGCCTGCCTGTCTCTCTGCCTCACTGCCTGCCTCTCTGCCTGCCTGTCTCTCTGCCTGCCTGTCTCTCTGCCTGTCTCTCTGCCTGTCTCTCTGCCTCACTGCATGTCTCTCTGCCTGTCTCTCTGCCTGCCTGTCTCTCTGCCTCACTGCCTGTCTCTCTGCCTCTCTGCCTGTCTCTCTGCCTGTCTCTCTGCCTCCCTGCCTGTCTCTCTGCCTCACTGCCTGTCTGCTTGCCTGTCTCTCTGCCTGCCTGTCTCTCTGACCGCCTGTCTCTCTGCCTCACTGCCTGTCTCTCTGCCTCACTGCCTGTCTCTCTGCCTCACTGCCTGTCTGCTTGCCTGTCTCTCTGCCTGCCTGTCTCTCTGCCTCACTGCCTGTCTCTCTGCCTCACTGCATGTCTCTCTGCCTCACTGCCTGTCTCTCTGCCTCACTGCCTGTCTGCTTGCCTGTCTCTCTGCCTGCCTGTCTCTCTGCCTGTCTCTCTGCCTGCCTGTCTCTCTGCCTCACTGCCTGTCTCTCTGCCTCACTGCCTGTCTCTCTGCCTGCCTGTCTCTCTGCCTGCCTGTCTCTCTGCCTCACTGCCTGTCTCTCTGCCTCACTGCCTGTCTCTCTGCCTGCCTGTCTCTCTGCCTGCCTGTCTCTCTGCCTCACTGCCTGTCTCTCTGCCTCACTGCCTGTCTCTCTGCCTGCCTGTCTCTCTGCCTCACTGCCTGTCTGCCTGCTTGGCTGCTGGGGTCTTCTGTATGTGTGTCTGGGACTTGTCAGAATAGTCATTATAAATTGGGGAGACAACGTTTCATTTATTTTTCTTTTCAGGGGCGACTATCAATGAAGGGTCGAGAGGAAGTACTGTCAGAGTAGTTTAAAGGATCACTGTATGAACTTTCAATCTTCAGACCGTTTTTGGAGGAAAGTTTGAGAAGATATAGTCCCAACTTCTGGGAGGAAAGAGCCCTCAGATATAACATAGGAACTAGTTAAGACTTAAAAGTGTGAGTTAAAAAGCCACATTAGACTGTAAACTATGATGATCATCATTGCATATAGTGGACAGTTTTAACCGTTTTTTATTATTTAAATGTAAATTTAAATTCATAGGATTCATACAATACATTATATATATACATTTTTTTTTTAAATCATCACTCTAATGTATTCCTTAGACAAAATCCTCATTCTAATGCATATAATGTATATATATATATATACACATATATATATGTGTGTGTTTTAATCCTCATTCTAATATATATATATATGTTTTAATCCTCATTCTAATGTATTTCTTAGACACAATCGTAGTTGTAACAAACATTGGAGCTGTAAAAACGCCCAATAACTTGCCAACTTTCCATGTTCGTGTCTCATAATGTGTTGGGCACAGCCGTGGCCTCACTCAAAAGGTGACTTCCTCTGTGAGGAAATGGAATTCGCAATGCAGCTTCTGAGCCACACTCTCCCTTTGTACCGGTGAGAAAATATCCTACATCCCAAAATGGCACCTCCACAGTGCACTACTTTTGATATGGGCTCTGGTAAAAAGTAGTGTACTACCTAGGGAATTGGTTGCCATTAGGTTGCCAAAAATATTTTATCGGGAATAAAAGTGCTTTACAGCCAATGAAGGGAAAACAACAAGGAAACGCTGTGTCATTCTTAACATTTATATGTGGCAATAACACTTCTGGTTTGATTTATTTGTGTAGGATCCCTGGCAGTGTATTAAGTGTAGTATATACAGTAACACTTCTGGTCGGGTTGTATTGGTTCATGGTTATATATTCTACGTGACAACAACACTTCTGGTCGGGTTGTATTGGTTCATGGTTATATATTCTAAGTGACAGTAACACTTCTGGTCGGGTTGTATTGGCCCATGGTCATATATTCTAAGTGACAGTAACACTTCTGGTCGGGTTGTATTGGTTAATAGTCGTCAAAAGTAAAGCAAAATGTCAGGGAATAGGGTTTAGTAATAGGGAATAGAGTATAGTATAGGGAATAGAGCATAGTATAGGGAATAGAGTATAGTATAGGGAATAGAGTATAGTATAGGGAACAGGGTATAGTATAGGGAATAGGGTTTGGTATAGGGAATATAGTATAGTATAGGGAATAGGATATAGTATAGGGAATAGGGTTTAGTATAGGGAATAGGATATAGTATAGGGAATAGGATATAGTATAGGGAATAGGGTATAGTATAGGGAATAGGGTTTAGTATAGGGAATAGGATATAGTATAGGGAATAGGGTATAGTATAGGGATAGGGTTTAGTATAGGGAATAGGATATAGTATAGGGAATAGGGTATAGTATAGGGAATAGGGTTTAGTATAGGGAATAGAGTATAGTATAGGGAATAGGATATAGTATAATGAATAGGGTATAGTATAGGGAATAGGATATAGTATAGGGAATAGAGTATAGTATAGGGAATAGTATAGGGAATAGAGTATAGTATAGGGAATAGAGTATAGTATAGGGAATAGTGTATTGTATAGGGAATAGGGTATAGTATAGGGAATAGGGTATAGTATAGGGTTTAGTATAGGGAATAGGGTTAAGTATAGGGAATAGGGTATAGTATAGGGAATATGGTATAGTATAGGGTTTAGTATAGGGAATAGGGTTAAGTATAGGGAATAGGGTATAGTATAGGGAATATTGTATAGTATAGGGAATAGGGTATAGTATAGGGAATAGGGTATAGTATAGGGTTTAGTATAGGGAATAGGGTTTAGTATAGGGTATAGTATAGGGAATAGGGTTTAGTATGGGGTATAGTATAGGGTTTAGTTTAGGGTATAGTATAGGGAATAGGGTTTAGCATAGGGTATAGTATAGGGAATAGGGTATAGTATAGGGTTTAGTATAGGGAATAGGTTTTAGTATAGGGAATAGGGTTTAGTATAGGGAATAGGGTTTAGTATAGGGAATGGGGTTTAGTATAGGGTTTAGTATAGGGAATAGGGTTTAGTATAGGGAATAGGGTTTAGTATAGGGAATGGAGTATAGTATAGGGAATAGAGAATAGTATAGGGAATAGAGTATAGTATAGGGAATAGAGTATAGTATAGGGAACAGGGTATAGTATAGGGAATAGGGTTTGGTATAGGGAATATAGTATAGTATAGGGAATAGGATATAGTATAGGGAATAGGGTTTAGTATAGGGAATAGGATATAGTATAGGGAATAGGGTATAGTATAGGGAATAGGGTATAGTATAGGGAATAGGGTTTAGTATAGGGAATAGGATATAGTACAGGGAATAGGGTATAGTATAGGGAATAGGGTTTAGTATAGGGAATAGGATATAGTATAGGGAATAGGGTATAGTATAGGGAATAGGGTTTAGTATAGGGAATAGAGTATAGTATAGGGAATAGGATATAGTATAATGAATAGGGTATAGTATAGGGAATATGATATAGTATAGGGAATAGAGTATAGTATAGGGAATAGGGTATAGTATAGGGAATAGAGTATAGTATAGGGAATATGATATAGTATAGGGAATAGAGTATAGTATAGGGAATAGTATAGGGAATAGAGTATAGTATAGGGAATAGAGTATAGTATAGGGAATAGTGTATTGTATAGCGAATAGGGTATGGTATAGGGTTTAGTATAGGGAATAGGGTTAAGTATAGGGAATAGGGTATAGTATAGGGAATATTGTATAGTATAGGTAATAGGGTATAGTATAGGGAATAGGGTATAGTATAGGGTTTAGTATAGGGAATAGGGTTAAGTATAGGGAATAGGGTATAGTATAGGGAATATTGTATAGTATAGGGAATAGGGTATAGTATAGGGAATAGGGTATAGTATAGGGTTTAGTATAGGGAATAGGGTTTAGTATAGGGTATAGTATAGGGAATATGGTTTAGTATGGGGTATAGTATAGGGTTTAGTATAGGGTATAGTATAGGGAATAGGGTTTAGCATAGGGTATAGTATAGGGAATAGGGTATAGTATAGGGTTTAGTATAGGGAATAGGTTTTAGTATAGGGAATAGGGTTTAGTATAGGGAATAGGGTTTAGTATAGGGAATGGGGTTTAGTATAGGGTTTAGTATAGGGAATAGGGTTTAGTATAGGGAATAGGGTTTAGTATAGGGAATAGGGTTTAGTATAGGGAATGGGGTTTAGTATAGGGTTTAGTATAGGGAATAGGGTTTAGTATAGGGAATGGGGTATAGTATAGGGTTTAGTATAGGGAATAGGGTTTAGTATAGGGAATAGGGTTTAGTATAGGGAATAGGGTTTAGTATAGGGAATGGGGTTTAGTATAGGGTTTAGTATAGGGAATAGGGTTTAGTATAGAGAATAGGGTTTAGTATAGGGAATAGGGTTTAGTATAGGGTTTAGTATAGGGAATAGGGTTTAGTATAGGGTTTAGTATAGGGAATAGGGTTTAGTATAGGGAATAGGGTTTAGTATAGGGAATAGGGTTTAGTATAGGGCATAGGGTTTAGTATAGGGAATAGGGTTTAGTATAGGGAATAGGGTGTCATTTAGGATGCATAGTGTTACCGAGGATGTATCTTCAATCTTCAGATCAACCTGAAATGGCAACCCTATTCCCTATACTATACCCTATTCCCTATACTATACCCTATTCCCTATACTATACTATATTCCCTATACTAAACCCTATTCCCTATACTATACTATATTCCCTATACTAAACCCTATACTATACCCTAGTCCCTATACTAAAACCTATTCCCTATACTGTACACTATTCACTATACCTATACCCTATTCCCTATACTAAACCCTATACTATACCCTAGTCCCTATACTAAACCCTATTCCCTATTCTATACTCTATTCCCTATACTATACACTATTCCCTATACTATATCCTATTCCCTCTTCTATATCCTATTCCCTATACTATACACTATTCCCTATACTATACTATATTCCCTATAATATACCCTATTACCTATACTAAACCCTATTCCCTATACTAAACCCTATTCCCTATACTAAACCCTATTCCCTATATTAAACCCTATTCACTATACTATACTCTATTCCCTATACTATACTCTATTCCCTATACTATACTCTATTCCCTATACTATACACTATACCCTATACTAAACCCTATACTATACCATATTCCCTATACTAAACCCTATTCCCTATACTATACCCTATTCCCTATACTATACTATATTCCCTATAATATACCCTATTACCTATACTAAACCCTATACCCTATACTAAACCCTATTCCCTATACTATACTCTATTCCCTATACTATACCCTATTCCCTATACTAAACCCTATACTATACCCTATTCCCTATACTAAACCATATTCCCTATTCTATACCCTAGTCCCTATACTATACTCTATTCCCTATGCTATACCCTATTCCCTATACTATATCCTATTCCCTCTTCTATATCCTATTCCCTATTCTATACTATATTCCCTATACTATACCCTATTCCCTATACTATACCCTATTCCCTATACTATACCCTATTCCCTATACTAAACCCTATGCCCTATACTATACCCTATTCCCTATACTATACCCTATTCCCTACACTAAACCCTATGCCCTATACTATATCCTATTTCCTATACTAAACCCTATTCCCTATACTAAACCATATTCCCTATACTATACTCTATTCCCTATACTATACTATATTCTTTATACTATACTCTATTCCCTATACTATACTCTATTCCCTATACTATACACTATTCCCTATAATATACCCTATTCCCTATACTATACTCTATTCCCTATACTATACACTATTCCCTATACTATATCCTATTCCCTCTTCTATATCCTATTCCCTATTCTATACTATATTCCCTATACTATACCCTATTCCCTATACTATACCCTATTCCCTATACTATACCCTATTCCCTATAATATACCATATTCCCTATACTATACTCTATACTATACAATATTCCCTATAATATACCCTATTCCCTATACTATACTCTATTCCCTATACTATACACTATTCCATATACTATATCCTATTCCCTCTTCTATATCCTATTCCCTATTCTATACTATATTCCCTATATGGTGCACTATATCCTGTGGGCCCAGGTAAAAAGTAGTGCACTGCATAGGGAACAGTGAGCCATTTGGTGTGTAGACACGGCCTATTGGACTTCTGCAATGACATCATAGCTATAATTTATTACAAAATCAACAAAAGGGTAGA